>NC_141874.1:190607109-190910139 GCF_056163025.1 Triticum urartu | reverse complement strand
GGTGTCATACCTAATGCATCGGGTCCAATGAAAATCTTTTGTGACAATACTGGTGCAATTGCCTTGGCAAAGGAATCCAGATTTCACAAAAGGACCAAACACATCAAGAGACGCTTCAACTCCATCCGGGATCTAGTCTAGGTGGGATACATAGAGATTTGCAAGATACATACGGATCTGAATGTTGCAGACCCGTTGACTAAGCCTCTTCCACGAGCAAAACATGATCAGCACCAAAGCTCCATGGGTGTTAGAATCATTACAATGTAATCTAGATTATTGACTCTAGTGCAAGTGGGAGACTGAAGGAAATATGCCCTAGAGTCAATAATAAAGTTATTATTTATTTCCTTATAATCATGATAAATGTTTATTATTCATGCTAGAATTGTATTAACCGGAAACATAATACATGTGTGAATACATAGACAAACAAAGTGTCACTAGTATGCCTCTACTTGACTAGCTCGTTAATCAAAGATGGTTATGTTTCCTAACCATGAACAATGAGTTGTTATTTGATTAACGAGGTCACATCATTAGTTGAATGATCTGATTGACATGACCCATTCCATTAGCTTAGCACACGATCGTTTAGTATGTTGCTATTGCTTTCTTCATGACTTATACATGTTCCTATGACTATGAGATTATGCAACTCCCGTTTACCGGAGGAACACTTTGGGTGCTACCAAACGTCACAACGTAACTGGGCGATTATAAAGGAGCATTACAGGTGTCTCCAAAGGTAGATGTTGGGTTGGCGTATTTCGAGATTAGGATTTGTCACTCCGATTGTCGGAGAGGTATCTCTGGGCCCTCTCGGTAATACACATCACATAAGCCTTGCAAGCATTACAACTAATATGTTAGTTGTGAGATGATGTATTACGGAACGAGTAAAGAGACTTGCCAGTAACGAGATTGAACTAGGTATTGGATACCGACGATCGAATCTCGGGCAAGTAACATACCGATGACAAAGGGAACAACGTATGTTGTTATGCGGTCTGACCGATAAAGATCTTCGTAGAATATGTAGGAGCCAATATGGGCATCCAGGTCCCACTGTTGGTTATTGACCGGAGACATGTCTCGGTCATGTCTACATTGTTCTCGAACCCGTAGGGCCCGCACGCTTAAGGTTACGATGACAGTTACATTATGAGTTTATGCATTTTGATGTACCGAAGGTTGTTCGGAGTCCCGGATGTGATCACGGACTTGACGAGGAGTCTCGAAATGGTGGAGACGTAAAGATTGATATATTGGAAGCCTATGTTTGGACATCGGAAGTGTTCCGGGTGAAATCGGGATTTTACCGGGTTACCGGGAGGTTACCGGAACCCCCCGGGAGCCATATGGGCCTTCATGGGCCTTAGTGGAAAGGTGAAAGGGCTGCCCACAAGGGCTGCGCGCCTCCCCCCCTTCCCCTAGTCCTATTAGGACTAGGAGAGGTGGCCGGCCACCCCTCTCCCTCTTTCCCCCTCGGGGAATCCTAGTTGGAATAGGATTGGAGGGGAGTCCTACTCCCGGAAGGAGTAGGACTCCTCCTGCGCCTCCCTCCTTGGCCGGCCAGCCTCCCCCCTCTACTCCTTTATATACGGAGGCAGGGGACACCTCTAGACACACAAGTTGATCCACGTGATCTATTCCTTAGCCGTGTGCAGTGCCCCTGCCACCATATACCTCGATAATACTGTAGCGGAGTTTAGGCGAAGCCCTGCTGCTGTAGTACATCAAGATCGTCACCACGCCGTCGTGCTGACGGAACTCTTCCCCGACACTTTGTTGGATCGGAGTCCGTGGATCATCATCGAGCTGAACGTGTGCTCGAACTCGGAGGTGCCGTAGTTTCGGTGCTTGATCGGTTGGATCGTGAAGACGTACGACTTCTTCCTCTACGTTGTGTGATCGCTTCCGCAGTCGGTCTGCGTTGGTACGTAGACAACACTCTCCCCTCTCGTTGCTATGCATCACATGATCTTGCGTGTGCGTAGGAAATTTTTTGAAATTACTACGAAAGCCAACAGTTGTGTCTATGGGGTGCCCCCTGGCCACGTATATAAAGGAGTGGAGGAGGTGGGAGGGCCGGCCCTTATGGCGCGCCCTGGAGGAGTCCTACTCCCACCGGGAGTAGGATTCCTCCCCTTCAAAGTAGTAGGAGTAGGAGACAAGGAAGGGGAAGAGGGAAGAGAAGGAAGGAGGGGGCGCCGCCCCTCCCCCTAGTCCAATTCGGACAAGTCATTGGGGGGGGGGGCGTGCAGCCTGACTCTCTCTCTCCCCTAAAGCCCGATAAGGCCCATATACTTCTTCCCCCGTATTCCTGTAACTCCCCGGTACTCCGAAAAAATACCCGAACCACTCGGAACCTTTCCGATGTCCGAATATAGTCGTCTAATATATCGATCTTTACGTCTCGACCATTTCGAGACTCCTCGTCATGTCCCTGATCTCATCCGGGACTCCAAACTACCTTTGGTACATCAAAACACATAAACTCATAATACAAATCGTCACCGAACGTTAAGCGTGCGGACCCTACGGGTTCGAGAACTATGTAGACATGACCGAGACACGTCTCCAGTCAATAACCAATAGCGGAACCTGGATGCTCATATTGGCTCCCACATATTCTACGAAGATCTTTATCGGTCAAATCGCATAACAACATACGTTGTTCCCTTTATCATCGATATGTTACTTGCCCGAGATTTGATCGTCGGTATCTCAATACCTAGTTCAATCTCGTTACTGGCAAGTCTCTTTACTCGTTTCGTAATACATCATCCCGCAACTAACTCATTAGTTACAATGCTTGCAAGGCTTATAGTGATGTGCATTACCGAGTGGGCCCAGAGATACCTCTCCGACAATCGGAGTGACAAATCCTAATCTCGAAATATGCCAACCCAACAAGTACCTTTAGAGACACCTGTAGAGCACCTTTATAATCACCCAATTATGTTGTGACATTTGGTAGCACACAAAGTGTTCCTCCGGTAAATGGGAGTTACATAATCTCATAGTCATAGGAACATGTATAAGTCATGAAGAAAGTAATAGCAACATACTAAACGATCAAGTGCTAAGCTAACGGAATGGGTCAAGTCAATCACATCATTCTCCTAATTATGTGATCCCGTTAATCAAATGACAACTCATGTCTATGGTTAGGAAACATAACCATCTTTGATTAACGAGCTAGTCAAGTAGAGGCATACTAGTGACATTATGTTTGTCTATGTATTCACACATGTACCATATTTCCGGTTAATACAATTCTAGCATGAATAATAAACTTATCATGAAATAAGGAAATAAATAATAACTTTATTATTGCCTCTAGGGCATATTTCCTTCAGTCTCTCACTTGCACTAGAGTCAATAATCTAGTTCACATCGCCATGTGATTTAACATCAATAATTCACATCACCATGTGATTAACACCCATAGTTCACATCGTCATGTGACCAACACCCAAAGGGTTTACTAGAGTCAACAATCTAGTTCACATCGCTGTGTGATTAACACCCAAAGAGTACTAAGGTGTGATCATGTTTTGCTTGTGAGAGAAGTTTAGTCTACGGGTCTGCCACATTCAGATCCGTATGTATTTTGCAAATTTATATGTCAACAATGCTTTGCATGGAGCTACTCTAGCTAATTGCTCCCACTTTCAAAATGTATCCAGATTGAGACTTAGAGTCATCTGGATCAGTGTCAAAATTTGCATTGACGTAACCCTTTACGGCAAACCTTTTGTCACCTCCATAATCGAGAAACATATCCTTATTCCACTAAGGATAATTTTGACCGCTGTCCAGTGATCTACTCCTAGATCACTATTGTACCCCCTTGCTAAACAGAGTGTAGGGAATAAAATAGATCTAGTACACAACATGGCATACTTTATAGAAACTATGGCTGGGGCATAGGGAATGACTTTCATTTTCTTTCTATCTTCTGCCGTGGTCGGGCTTTGAGTCTTACTCAATTTCACACCTTGTAACACAGGTAAGAACTCTTTCTTTGATTGTTCCATTTTGAACTACTTCAAAATCTTGTCAAGGTATGTACTCAATGAAAAAACTTATCAAGCGTCTTGATCTATCTCTATAGATCTTGATGCTCAATATGTAAGTAGCTTCACCGAGGTCTTTATTTGAAAAAACTCCTTTCAAAAACTCCTTTGTGCTTTCCATAAAATTCTACATTATTTCCGATCAACAATATGTCATTCACATATATTGATCAGAAATGTTGTAGTGCTCCCACTCACTTTCTTGTAAATACAGGCTTCACCACAAGTCTGTATTAAACTATATGCTTTGATCAACTCATCAAAGCGTATATTCCAACTCTGAGATGCTTGCACCAGTCCATAGATGAATCACTGGAGCTTGCACATTTTGTTAGCACATTTAGGATTGACAAAACCTTCTGGTTGCATCATATACAACTCTTCTTAAGAAATCCATTAAGGAATGTAGTTTTGACATCCATTTGCCAGATTTCATAAAATGTGGCAATTTGCTAACATGATTCGGACAGACTTAAGTGATGTCTACTACACAACCTTCTTCTTGTAGACGTTGTTGGGCCTCCAAGTGCAGAGGTTTGTAGGACAGTAGCAAATTTCCCTCAAGTGGATGACCTAAGGTTTATCAATCCGTAGGAGACGTAGGATGAAGATGGTCTCTCTCAAACAACCCTGCAACCAAATAACAAAGAGTCTCTTGTGTCCCCAACACACTCAATACAATGGTAAATTATATAGGTGCACTAGTTCGGCGAAGAGATGGTGACACAAGTGGTATATGGATGGTAGATATAGGTTTTTGTAATATGAAAATATAAAAACAGCAAGGTAACTAATGATAAAAGTGAGCGTAAACAGTATTGCAATGCGTTGAAACAAGGCCTATGGTTCATACTTTCACTAGTGCAAGTTCTCTTAACAATAATAACATAATTGGATCACATAACTATCCCTCAACATGCAACAAAGAGTCACTCCAAAGTCACTAATAGCGGAGAACAAACGAAGAGATTATGGTAGGGTATGAAACCACCTCAAAGTTATTCTTTCCAATCAATCTGTTGGGCTATTCCTATAAGTGTCACAAACAGCCCTAGAGTTCGTACTAGAATAACACCTTAAGACACAAATCGACCAAAACCCTAATGTCACCTAGATACTCCAATGTCACCTCAAGTATCTGTGGGTATGATTATACGATATGCATCACACAATCTCAGATTCATCTATTCAACCAACACAAAGTACTTCAAAGAGTGCCCCAAAGTTTCTACCGGAGAGTCAAGACGAAAATGTGTGCCAACCCCATGCATCGGTTCATGGGCAGAACCCGCAAGTTGATCACCAAAACATACATCAAGTGAATCAATAGAATAACCCATTGTCACCACGGTTATCCCACGCAAGACATACATCAAGTGTTCTCAAATCCTTAAAGACTCAATCCGATAAGATAACTTCAAAGGGAAAACTCAATCCATTACAAGAGAGTAGAGGGGGATAAACATCATAAGATCCAACTATAATAGCAAAGCTCGCGATACATCAAGATCGTATCACCTCAAGAACACGAGAGAGAGAGAGATCAAACACATAGCTACTGGTATATACCCTCAGCCCCGAGGGAGAACTACTCCCTCCTCGTCATGGAGAGCACCGGGATGATGAAGATAGCCACCGGAGAGGGATTCCCCCTCCGGCAGGGTGCCGGAACGGGTCTAGATTGGTTTTCGGTGGCTACGGAGGCTTTTGGCGGCGGAACTCCCGATCTATTCTGCTCCTCGAAGTTTTTAGGGTATATGGGTATATATGGGAGGAAGAAGTACGTCGGTGGACCTCCGGTCTGTCCACGAGGCAGGGGGCGCGCCCAAGCCCGGGACTCTCCTGGTCCAACTCCGATACTCCGTGGGCTTCTTCTGGTCCAAAAATAAGTTCCGTGAAGTTTCGGGTCAATTGGACTCCGTTTGATTTCCTTTTCTGCGATACTCTAAAACAAGGAAAAAACAGAACTGGCACTGAGCTCTGGATTTATAGGTTAGTCCCAAAATTCATATAAAATAACATATAAATGCATATAAAACATTCAAGGTTGATAATATAATAGCATGGAACAATAAAAAATTATAGATACGTCGGAGACGTATCAGCATCCCCAAGCTTAATTCCTGCTCGGCCTCGAGTAGGTAAATGATAAAAATAGAATTTTTGATGTGGAATGCTACCTAACATATTTCTGTAAGTAATTCTCTTTATTGTGGCATGAATGTTCAGATCCATAAGATTCAAGACAAAAGTTTAATATTGACATAAAAATAATAATACTTAAATTATACTAACTAAGCAATTATGTCTTCTCAAAATAACATGGCCAAAGGAAGCTATCCCTACAAAATCATATAGTCTGGCTATACTCCATCTTCATCACACAACGTATTTAAATCATGCACAATCCCGATGACAAGCCAAGCAATTGTTTCATACTTTTAATGTTCTCAAACTTTTTCAATCTTGTGACGCCCGGATAATTAAGCTACAGTAACCCTCTGCTAGCGATGCCACGTCCCCACGATTATTGTTGATAACCTCACGTTGATTCAAAACCTGTTCAAATTCAAATTTAAAATAAAGTCAAAAAAAGTTTTTAAATGTTAAAACTAAAATGTTCTAAATGTGGCAATTAAATCATAGGTAATATTGGTAGAGAAACCACATTTCTATAAAATAAATGCACTAAGATAATTAAAACAATAACTAAAACATCAATTAAATGCCTTTTATAAATTGTAAAAATACTAAAACATTTTATTTAGGGGTCAAACTTTTTGTGGCCATGGGTTAAATGATAATACTAATTTAGAAGTTTATTTTTGTCTTTTAATTAAACTAAAATACATTAAAGACTAAAAGATAAATAAACAGGAAGTAAAATAAAAAAAAGGTAAAAGAACCCCCATGGCCAACTGGGCCTCAGCCAAGCCGGCTGGCCACAACCACTCTGAGCAGGCCGGCCCACCTCGACCCCCCTGCTTAACCCCTCATCCTGAACCCTAACCCACCCCACTCTCCTCACTCCTCCCTCTCCCCGCCCCATTTCAAGATCGGGGGAGCGACCCCCCGGACCGCATCGCCGCCTGCCACCTCCACCCGACGCGTCCCGCCTGAGGACTGCCGCCTCCGCGTCGCTGCATCGCCATCGCCCCGCGTGCCTCGGCCTCCTCCTCGCCCCGTGCCGAGGTCGCCGTGCCCACGCCGCGCCCTCGATGCCCGCTGCCGTCCGCCGCCGCCTCGACCTCTCCTCCTCACCGGCGACGCATCCCCGTCCTCCTCCTCGACCCCCACTGCCACCCCCTATAGCTACGAGGTGAGCCGCCGAGCCGGTCGCACCTCCCCTCTCCCCCCTCTCTACTTCCGGCCACGCCAGATGCGCGCGCCCGCGCTCACCGCCGCTTCCGCCATGCTCCCGTGCGCTCCCCGCCGTGGCCGTCGCCCGCACCGGCGCCCAGACCGCGCGCCCGAGTCGGCCAAGCCCTTCCTGGCCCCTCCCCTGTGCTCCACAACCCCCGCTCCCTTGCCGACCCCCCTGCACTGCCCCGCACCACCACAACCGCCTCGCGCGCACGCGCTCGCCGCCCGCCCGGCGCGGGCTTGCCAGCCCGTGTTCGCAGCTCGCCGCCCACCACGGCGACCGCCTGGCCCCGCTCCGTCCTGCTCGCCGCCCGCTGCTGCTACTACGCCCCGCTAATGCATCCGTCACTCCACTCGCTGTCACGAGCACCCGCGCTCGCCTGCTTCGCTCGCTGCTAGGGCCCTCGCCCCCTTCGCGCCCGCCCCGCTCTGCCGCTTCTGCAGTCGTCGGCGCCCGCCGCTCCCTCCAGCTGCGGCCGCCCTACAATGGCCGTCGGCCAGCCAACACGCGCCCGGGTCCGGCGACCCGGTGCCCACAGCCTTGCTCGGGCGCTCACGTCAGTACGCCCAGCGCCCGTAAACCGCCACCCGTGCACCCGTTGGGGCCCCTGGCCCAATGACAGCCAGGGCCCACCCCAGAACATATTTAAAAAAATGAAAATGAAAATAATAATAATATTATTAATTAATTAAATTTGATTAATTAAACTAATTAATTAACTAAATTAATTAAACTGTTAGTCTTAGTCAATGACAGTGGGACCCACATGTCAGTTTGACCCAGTCAACGGTCATAGTTGACCGCTGACGTCATGATGACGTCAGCTCGCACTATTCTGGATAATGTTGAATTAAAATAATTAAATAAATCCTAAAAATGATTTAAATCTTTTAAAATCAATATAAAATAAACCGTAGCTCGGATGGAAAAACTTTGTACATGAAAGTTGCTCAGAACGACGAGACGAATCCGGATACGCAGCCCGTTCGTCCGCCATGCATCCCTAGAATAGCGAACACGCAACTTTCCCCCTCCGGTTCATGTGTCCGGAAACGCTAAACACTGGGGATATTTTCCTGGATGTTTTCCCCCTTCACCGGTACCACCTCATACCGCGTTAGGGCACCCCTAGCACCGCTACTTGTCATGTCATGCATCGCTATGCATCTGTTTGCTTACTATTTATTGTTTTCCCCCTCTTCTCTCGCTAGACACCGAGACCGACGCTGCTGCTACCCAGTACGACTACGGTGTTGACGACCCCTCTCTCTTACCAGAGCAACCAGGCAAGTCCCCCCCCTTGATCACCAGATATCACCTACTCTTCTCTATACTGCTTGCATTAGAGTAGTGTAGCATGTTACTGCTTTCCGTTAATCCTATCCTGATGCATAGCCTATCATTGTTGCTACAACTGTTGATACCTTACCTGCAATCCTACATGCTTAGTATAGGATGCTAGTTTATCATCAGTGACCCTACATTCTTGTCCGTCTGCCATGCTATACTATCAGGTCGTGATCACTCGGGAGGTGATCATGGGTATATACTTATACATATATACATACTATACAGGTGGTGACTAAAGACGGGTCGGCTCGTTGAGTACCCGCAAGTGATTCGGATGTGGGGGCTGAAGGGGCAGGTGGCTCCATCCAGGTAGTGGTGGGCCTGAGTTCCCGACGGCCCCCGACTATTACTTTGAGGTGGAGCGACAGGGTAGGTTGAGACCACCTAGGATAGAGGTGGGCCTGGCCCTGGTCGGCATTCACGGTTACTTCAAAATAACATGCTTAACGAGATCTGGGTATTTGATCTGAGTCTGGCTACTGGCCTATATGCACTAACCAACTACGCGGGGACAGTTATGGGCACTCGACGTCGTGGTATCAGCCGAAGCCTTCGTGACGTCAGCGACTGAGCGGCGCGCGCCGGGTTGGACTGGAACACCTGCTCTTGTATAAGAGAGGCTAGGTCTGCTCACCGGCCGCCCTCGCAACATGCAGGTGTGCAATGGGCGATGGGCCCAGACCCCTGCGCCATAGGATTTAGACCACCGTGCTGACCTCTCTGTTGTGCCTAGGTAGGGCTGCGACGTGTTGATCTTCCGAGGCCGGGCATGACCCAGGAAAGTGTGTCCAAACAAAGGGGTTCGAGCGTGTTGGGAAATGTGGTGCACCCCTGCAGGGAAGTTAAACTATTCGAATAGCCGTGATCTTCGGTAACAGGACGACTTGGAGTTGTACCTTGACCTTATGACAACTAGAACCGGATACTTAATAAAACACACCCTTCCAAGTGCCAGATACAACCCGGTGGTCGCTCTCTAATAGGGCGACGAGGAGAGGATCGCCGGGTAGGATTATGCTACACGATGCTACTTGGTGGACTTACCTTCTGCTCTCTTCTACATGCTGCAAGATGGAGGTGGCCAAAAGCATAGTCTTCGATAGGACTAGCTATCCCCCTCTTATTCCGGCATTCTGCAGTTCAGTCCACATTTGATAGCCTTATTCCATTTGATACCAATGCATACATATGTAGTGTAGCTCCTTGCTTGCGAGTACTTTGGATGAGTAGTCACGGTTGCTTTGCTCCCCCTTTCCCCCCTTCCTATACCCGATTGCTGCGACCAGACGATGGAGTCCAGGAGCTAGACGCCACCGTTGACGATGACTCCTACTACACTGGATGTGTCTACTACTACATGCAGCCCGTTGACGACGACCAGGAGTAGTTTAGGAGGATCCCAGGCAGGAGGCGGACGCGTCTTTCGATCTATATCCCATTTTGTGCTAGCCTTCTTAAGGCAAACTTGTTTAACTTATGTCTGTACTCAGATATTGTTGCTTTCGCTGACTCGTCTATGATCGAGCACTTGTATTCGAGCCCTTGAGGCCCCTGGCTTGGAATATGATGCTTGTATGACTTATTTTATTTGTAGAGTTGTGTTGTGATATCTTCCCGTGAGTCCCTGATCTTGATCGTACACGTTTGCGTGTATGATTAGTACACGATTGAATCGGGGGCGTCACAAGTTGGTATCAGAGCCAACTGCCTATAGGAATCCCCCTTTCCAACTCCTTGGCTGAAGTTGAGTCTAGTCATTGAAAAACTTCTACTAACATGGCTGTGTGGCTTACGGGCCCACGTCGCCATTGGGTGGTATTAGGATCTTTTACTCCTTGTCTATACTCTGGGACTCTGATCTCTCTCCTATTCGGGTTAAATGATATGCTAGCTCTAAACTCTAGGTTCTCGTAAATACTTTCTCCCGGAGAGCCCCTCGGTCTGAACAATCGACTGCTTCAACAAAAGATTCTGACAATACTCTTAGATGTACTCCTGAGAACTTGTGTTGATTTCTTTTGCAATCCCTTAACACCGTTGCATCCTTATGGATAACTGTGTACCCTCGCCATTCATACTTTCATCCCTAGTTGTTCTTGTTATTACAAGATACTCGAAAGTATTCTCCGACTTTCGAGAATCCTTTTTCGACTGCCATGCAGCTCTTTTCTGCCTGAATAACCCTATGAATAATTCCTCAAACTTATCAGGGGTTCGTTCATCCCTAGTTGATCATATGTCTCACAAAATTCTTCGAATGCAATTGGATCTCCTGAAGATCCTCTGCAGCCTAGTGCTCCCGAAAGTCTTGTCTACCCGCATTATGGTTAAATCCATATGTCCATCAATATTCATTAACATCCTTTGTCATTGCCTTCCTGAGCCTATTGATTCATTATGTTGCGATTGCTCGCAATCATCAGCCGAACCCTGAAATTTGACCTTCCTGCTCATACGTCATTCTAGACATGGCTGGATCTCGGCCAATCATGTTGTAATTGATTGTCCACCTAGTTCCCTTCAACTTGAACGTCGAATTATTCAGCTATTTCTATAATCTAATGCCTTTGCATTCTTTCCCCCTTCTGATTGAGTACTGATACTCACATCAGATCCATTGAGGACCGCTGAATCCTTTGTTGAATTATTATCTGGCAATGTCCTTCATATTCAAAATCTCATGCGCTCCTCCCCTGATACATATTGCCTTCGGTAAATTGTATCCTTTCCTTTTGCCAACCATGCTTTACTTTCGAACTTGTGTTAATTACTCCTGAAGTTTGTGTTATATGTTCCTAAGGTGCCCTGATGGGTTGAACCTATGCCTTCCCTAAACCGTATGGACTCGAAAGTTTTTCACGAGTCATACTCTTGTAGTGTTATGCCAATTAAATTTTCAACACTACAATTTCTTTGAAAGTGAGAGGTGAATGGAAGGTTATGCATTGAAGAAGTGGGAGTCGACCTTGAACTTAGTGTTCATGCCCATGGACCCGATGTGGAACTTATCATGGAAGCTTCTTGCAAAACTTTTAATCAGTTGGATAATTCTTCCGGTGTCTTTGAATTGGATCCCTTGCAACTATGGTTTCGGCCATATTGATATTCCTTGATTCCTTTTCTCGGGCAAGTTTAAGCATTTGTCTTCTGTGGATCAATACCCCAGTCCAACCTTTACTTTGATCTACCGTCGAGTATTACACTCTGGTATCTCGAGAATATCATGGAACCGCATAATTTCTTATGAGCTCTTCATCAAGTGCTACATTCCCATTGATTCCAATTTTTCACGGGCTCTGAGTTATTAAACACTCAAAGACACCGATAACTGACTCAAGTCCGCACCATGATTAATCAACTCTTGAGGTGATAAACTCGATCACGTCATTCCTAGCCTGCTTGGCTATACCTTTGTCATGCCGATTTTAACTGTGCTACCTGGTCCTTCTTCCCGGAGCAAACATTTCGAGGTGAGCTAATCTTACGTCGATCTTCCTTTTCATAACAATTGTCCTTGAATGACAAGCTTGATTTCAAGTTTGTGTTGTACCTATGGTTTCAATAACTTCTCGCTTCATCATTCCGTTGACTTGATGTCATCGCCGATCGGTTACATCTTCTTGAAACCTCTCGACGAATGTGTCGTGATCATCATCAACATTTTGACCCCTTCCAGGATATCAATTGAATTCATGATGAGAAGTACCATCCTTGCCCTCATGATTTGTGTTATCATCGACCACTTTATTGTCTTCCGTTCAACACAAACTTGTTCGTGTTTCTAGCAACCCTATTGCTTTCAAGTTAATGGTCAATATTTCATTCTTAGACTATTGGTTGTTGAATCACCTTTCTAACATTGATCATGCTACCTAAGACCATATTTTGGGTGCACTTTTCAACCAATGCTTAATTGTGTATGTTTTCCTCGAGCATACGTCCTTATATCATTTGATCCGACAAATGTTATCTCCTTGTTCACATAATGTGGAAATCCATCTTTTGAAAATCTCAATGAATTGTCACTGAGTTCATCAGCCACCTCTTCATCCTCTCCTTGGTTTTAATGATGAACTCCTGTTTCAGAACTCGCTTCCATAGTACATTTCCCGAGAATCTTACAATGTCATCTCGTCAATTGTGTTGCACCTTTTCTTCTCAGGCATCCTGAGTCTGAGGCATCCTGGCACCAATCAGATCTGAATCTCGGTCAGATATGATGGTTGGAATATATTTCCAAGAGTTATTACATTAGTCCTTATATATCTGTAAGGTGATGTCATGCCTATCACACCTGGCCGGAGGACTTGTTGTTATAGATTCCTTTTCAGCAAGGTTATCCCTTCTTCCATGAGGGAATTGTAAGACCTATTCTACAAGTTATTCCTGATGGATCCTTTATGTCTCCAAAGTCTGATCTTCACCTGTTGACCATGTCAATGCTATCTCGAAGCATGTCTATGGTACTCCGATTTTCAACAAGAACATTGAAGCTAATGCTAAATGTTTCCTGCTCAATTATCCAAACACCGTTGTATGTGTAATATCATGAGCTTCCTCCCCCTTACTTAAGTGGTTTTCTACCTTCTATCCGGTCTTGGATATCAGACTCTGCTTGTTCTTGGGAAGGATATACCCCTGAAATATGTGTTTAAACACATTTTCCTTTCCATTGTTCTATTTAATCTGATAATCAAATTTTCCTTTCCATTGTTCTGTTTAACCTTCTTGAGGTTTATATGATCTAAGCAGCAATACATCACTGCTTTTATAAGCACCTCAGTGCACAACTCTGTCAGTAAGACCCTGTTACTATTGTTGTTGACATTCCGGTAACCATCGATGGACGAGAACTTTGCCTATTGGTCCGCCTCGTTCAACGAGCAGGAAGATGGTTCTCTTCGTCCCTCGCCCTTGGTACCGATGTTGTTGCCGACATAACTGGCAGGCTACCCTCTGACATGCCTTGCTATCATGACCATGCAAGATGTCACCACTCCTCCTACTTTCAACCCACATGGTGGGCCCATAACCCACAAGTCCCAGGATCAAAACCTGACTCTCCTGTACACCCTAGCTCCTAAAGGCTATTCCTCATGCTTGGCTTCGTATGTAATTCATGAGCCACCTTCCAAGAAATCATCAATTCTGGTATCAGACATATTACTTATTCCCGTTGCTCTAAAACCCTTTCACACTCGGTTTTAGGCAACGAACGATTGGCTAGCCACTTGAAACTTCTTACCGCACCTTCTTGCTAGGCTCTCGATGTGTTCCATTTGACCAATTCGAGAGTTACTCGTGTGAACATTCAAGGGATAAACCCCAGATGATTTCCCCTGATAGCAATCTATCGTTGTCAGGCTGCCTCTTTCTTATTAATAAGTACGATGAAGTTCACCAAGAAAGGCTGATGATTTATCCTGATAACCCGAAGCTAAGGAATGACGACATCAACGGAAGCGGTCAACTTCTTCGAGAAGAGCAACCACAACCGAGAAGATCCATTCGAATCTCGTAACCTAATCTCTTCCCCCTTACTCCCGCTCCTAAATCTCGGGACGAGATTTCTTGTAGTGGAGGAGAATTGTGACGCCCGGATAATTAAGCTACAGTAACCCTCTGCTAACGATGCCGCGTCCCCACGATTACTGTTGATAAACCTCACGTTGATTCAAAACCCGTTCAAATTCAAATTTAAAATAAAGTCAAAAAAAGTTTTTAAATGTTAAAACTAAAATGTTCTAAATGTGGCAATTAAATCATATGTAATATTGGTAGAGAAACCACATTTCTATAAAATAATTAAATGCACTAAGATAATTAAAACAATAACTAAAACAATAATTAAATGCCTTTTATAAATTATATAAAAATACTAAAACATTTTATTTAGGGGTCAAACTTTTTGTGGCCGTGGGTTAAATGATAATACTAATTTAGAAGTTTATTTTTGTCTTTTAATTAAAATAAAATACATTAAAGACTAAAAGATAAATAAACAAGAAGTAAAATAAAAAAGGTAAAAGAACCCCCCATGGCCAACTGGGCCTCGGCCAAGCCAGCTGGCCACAGCCACTTCGGGCAGGCCGGCCCACCCCAACCCCCCTGCTTACCCCCCCCATCCCGAACCCTAACCCACCCCACGAACCCCACGAACCCCACTCTCCCCACTCCTCCCTCTCCCCGCCCCATTTCCAGATCGGGGGAGCAACCCCCCCGGACCGCATCGCCGCCTGCCACCTCCACCCGACGCGTCACGCCTGAGGACTGCCGCCTCCGCGTCGCAGCATCGCCATCGCCCCGCGTGCCTCGGCCTCCTCCTCGCCCCGTGCCGAGGTCACCGTGCCCGCGCCGCGCCCTCGATGCCCGCTGTCGTCCGTCGCCGCCTCGACCTCTCCTCCTCACCGGCGACGCATCCCCGTCCTCCTCCTCAACCCCCACTGCCACCCCCTACAGCTACGCGGTGAGCTGCCGAGCCGGTCGTGCCTCCCCTCTCCCCCTCCCTGCTTCTGGCCACGCCAGATGCATGCGCCCGCGCTCACCGGCGCTTGCCCCATGCTCCCGCGTGCTCCTTGCCGTGGCCGTCGCCCGCAACGGCGCCCAGACCGCGCGCCTGAGTCGGCCAAGCCCTGCCTGGCCCCTCCCCTGTGCTCCACTACCCCCCCCCCCCCCCCCCCGCCGACCCCCCTACACTGCCCCGCACCACCACAACCGCCTCACGCGCACGCGCTCGTCGCCCGCCCGGCGCGGGCTTGCCAGCCCGTGTTCTCCGCTCGCCGCCCGCCATGGCGACCGCCTGGCCCCGCTCCGTCCTGCTCGCCACGCGTTGTTGCTACTATTCCCCGCTGATGCATCTGTCGCGCCACTTGCTGTCACGAGCACCCGCGCTCACCTGCGTCGCTCGCTGCTAGGGCCCTCGCCCCCTTCGTGTCCGCCCCGCTCTCCCACTTCTGCAGTCGTCGGCGCCCGCCGCTCCCTCCAACTGCGGCCGCCCTGCTGTGGCCGCCGGCCAGCCAACAGGCGCCCGTGTCCGGTGGCCCGGTGCCCACAGCCCCGCTCGGGTGCTCACGTCAGTACGCCCAGTGCCCGTAAACCGCCACCCATGCACCCGTTGGGGCCCCTGGCCCAATGACAGCCGGGGCCCACCCAGAACGTATTTAAAAAATGAAAATAATAAAATAATAAAATAATATTAATTAATTAATTAAAGAATTAATTAACTTAATTAAATTTGATTAATTAAACTAATTAATTAACTAAGATAATTAAACTGGTTTAGTTAGTCTTAGTCAATGACAGTGGGATCCACATGTCAGTTTGACCCGGTCAACGGTCACAGTTGACCGTGACGTCATGATGACATCAGCTGGCACTATTCTGGATAATGTTGAATTAAAATAATTAAATAAATCCTAAAAATGATTTAAATCTTTTAAAATCAATATGAAATAAACCGTAGCTCGGATGGAAAAACTTTGTACATGAAAGTTGCTCAGAACGACGAGACGAATCCGGATACACAGCCCGTTCGTCCGCCACGCATCCCTAGCATAGCGAACACGCAACTTCCCCCCTCCGGTTCATCTGTCCGGAAACGCTAAACACCGGGGATATTTTCCCGAATGTTTCCCCCTTCACCGGTACCACCTCATACCGCGTTAGGGCACCCCTAGCACCGCTACTTGTCATGTCATGCATCGCTATGCATCTGTTTGCTTACTATTTATTGTTTCCCCCCTCTTCTCTCGCTAGACACCGAGACCGACACCGTTGCTACCAAGTACGACTACGGTGTTGACGACCCCTCTCTCTTGCCAGAGCAACCAGGCAAGCCCCCCCTTGATCACCATATATCACCTACTCTTCTCTATACTGCTTGCATTAGAGTAGTGTAGCATGTTACTGCTTTCCGTTAATCCTATCCTGATGCATAGCCTGTCATTGTTGCTACAACTGTTGATACCTTACCTGCAATCCTACATGCTTAGTATAGGATGCTAGTTTATCATCAGTGACCCTACATTCTTGTCCGTCTGCCATGCTATACTATCAGGTCGTGATCACTCGGGAGGTGATCATGGGTATATACTTATACATATATACATACTATACAGGTGGTGACTAAAGACGGGTCGGCTCGTTGAGTACCCGCAAGTGATTCGGATGTGGGGGCTGAAGGGGCAGGTGGCTCCATCCAGGTAGTGGTGGGCCTGAGTTCCCGACGGCCCCCGACTATTACTTTGAGGTGGAGCGACAGGGTAGGTTGAGACCACCTAGGATAGAGGTGGGCCTGGCCCTGGTCGGCATTCACGGTTACTTCAAAATAACATGCTTAACGAGATCTGGGTATTTGATCTGAGTCTGGCTACTGGCCTATATGCACTAACCAACTACGCGGGGACAGTTATGGGCACTCGACGTCGTGGTATCAGCCGAAGCCTTCGTGACGTCAGCGACTGAGCGGCGCGCGCCGGGTTGGACTGGAACACCTGCTCTTGTATAAGAGAGGCTAGGTCTGCTCACCGGCCGCCCTCGCAACATGCAGGTGTGCAATGGGCGATGGGCCCAGACCCCTGCGCCATAGGATTTAGACCACCGTGCTGACCTCTCTGTTGTGCCTAGGTAGGGCTGCGACGTGTTGATCTTCCGAGGCCGGGCATGACCCAGGAAAGTGTGTCCAAACAAAGGGGTTCGAGCGTGTTGGGAAATGTGGTGCACCCCTGCAGGGAAGTTAAACTATTCGAATAGCCGTGATCTTCGGTAACAGGACGACTTGGAGTTGTACCTTGACCTTATGACAACTAGAACCGGATACTTAATAAAACACACCCTTCCAAGTGCCAGATACAACCCGGTGGTCGCTCTCTAATAGGGCGACGAGGAGAGGATCGCCGGGTAGGATTATGCTACACGATGCTACTTGGTGGACTTACCTTCTGCTCTCTTCTACATGCTGCAAGATGGAGGTGGCCAAAAGCATAGTCTTCGATAGGACTAGCTATCCCCCTCTTATTCCGGCATTCTGCAGTTCAGTCCACATTTGATAGCCTTATTCCATTTGATACCAATGCATACATATGTAGTGTAGCTCCTTGCTTGCGAGTACTTTGGATGAGTAGTCACGGTTGCTTTGCTCCCCCTTTCCCCCCTTCCTATACCCGATTGCTGCGACCAGACGATGGAGTCCAGGAGCTAGACGCCACCGTTGACGATGACTCCTACTACACTGGATGTGTCTACTACTACATGCAGCCCGTTGACGACGACCAGGAGTAGTTTAGGAGGATCCCAGGCAGGAGGCGGACGCGTCTTTCGATCTATATCCCATTTTGTGCTAGCCTTCTTAAGGCAAACTTGTTTAACTTATGTCTGTACTCAGATATTGTTGCTTTCGCTGACTCGTCTATGATCGAGCACTTGTATTCGAGCCCTTGAGGCCCCTGGCTTGGAATATGATGCTTGTATGACTTATTTTATTTGTAGAGTTGTGTTGTGATATCTTCCCGTGAGTCCCTGATCTTGATCGTACACGTTTGCGTGTATGATTAGTACACGATTGAATCGGGGGCGTCACAAGTTGGTATCAGAGCCAACTGCCTATAGGAATCCCCCTTTCCAACTCCTTGGCTGAAGTTGAGTCTAGTCATTGAAAAACTTCTACTAACATGGCTGTGTGGCTTACGGGCCCACGTCGCCATTGGGTGGTATTAGGATCTTTTACTCCTTGTCTATACTCTGGGACTCTGATCTCTCTCCTATTCGGGTTAAATGATATGCTAGCTCTAAACTCTAGGTTCTCGTAAATACTTTCTCCCGGAGAGCCCCTCGGTCTGAACAATCGACTGCTTCAACAAAAGATTCTGACAATACTCTTAGATGTACTCCTGAGAACTTGTGTTGATTTCTTTTGCAATCCCTTAACACCGTTGCATCCTTATGGATAACTGTGTACCCTCGCCATTCATACTTTCATCCCTAGTTGTTCTTGTTATTACAAGATACTCGAAAGTATTCTCCGACTTTCGAGAATCCTTTTTCGACTGCCATGCAGCTCTTTTCTGCCTGAATAACCCTATGAATAATTCCTCAAACTTATCAGGGGTTCGTTCATCCCTAGTTGATCATATGTCTCACAAAATTCTTCGAATGCAATTGGATCTCCTGAAGATCCTCTGCAGCCTAGTGCTCCCGAAAGTCTTGTCTACCCGCATTATGGTTAAATCCATATGTCCATCAATATTCATTAACATCCTTTGTCATTGCCTTCCTGAGCCTATTGATTCATTATGTTGCGATTGCTCGCAATCATCAGCCGAACCCTGAAATTTGACCTTCCTGCTCATACGTCATTCTAGACATGGCTGGATCTCGGCCAATCATGTTGTAATTGATTGTCCACCTAGTTCCCTTCAACTTGAACGTCGAATTATTCAGCTATTTCTATAATCTAATGCCTTTGCATTCTTTCCCCCTTCTGATTGAGTACTGATACTCACATCAGATCCATTGAGGACCGCTGAATCCTTTGTTGAATTATTATCTGGCAATGTCCTTCATATTCAAAATCTCATGCGCTCCTCCCCTGATACATATTGCCTTCGGTAAATTGTATCCTTTCCTTTTGCCAACCATGCTTTACTTTCGAACTTGTGTTAATTACTCCTGAAGTTTGTGTTATATGTTCCTAAGGTGCCCTGATGGGTTGAACCTATGCCTTCCCTAAACCGTATGGACTCGAAAGTTTTTCACGAGTCATACTCTTGTAGTGTTATGCCAATTAAATTTTCAACACTACAATTTCTTTGAAAGTGAGAGGTGAATGGAAGGTTATGCATTGAAGAAGTGGGAGTCGACCTTGAACTTAGTGTTCATGCCCATGGACCCGATGTGGAACTTATCATGGAAGCTTCTTGCAAAACTTTTAATCAGTTGGATAATTCTTCCGGTGTCTTTGAATTGGATCCCTTGCAACTATGGTTTCGGCCATATTGATATTCCTTGATTCCTTTTCTCGGGCAAGTTTAAGCATTTGTCTTCTGTGGATCAATACCCCAGTCCAACCTTTACTTTGATCTACCGTCGAGTATTACACTCTGGTATCTCGAGAATATCATGGAACCGCATAATTTCTTATGAGCTCTTCATCAAGTGCTACATTCCCATTGATTCCAATTTTTCACGGGCTCTGAGTTATTAAACACTCAAAGACACCGATAACTGACTCAAGTCCGCACCATGATTAATCAACTCTTGAGGTGATAAACTCGATCACGTCATTCCTAGCCTGCTTGGCTATACCTTTGTCATGCCGATTTTAACTGTGCTACCTGGTCCTTCTTCCCGGAGCAAACATTTCGAGGTGAGCTAATCTTACGTCGATCTTCCTTTTCATAACAATTGTCCTTGAATGACAAGCTTGATTTCAAGTTTGTGTTGTACCTATGGTTTCAATAACTTCTCGCTTCATCATTCCGTTGACTTGATGTCATCGCCGATCGGTTACATCTTCTTGAAACCTCTCGACGAATGTGTCGTGATCATCATCAACATTTTGACCCCTTCCAGGATATCAATTGAATTCATGATGAGAAGTACCATCCTTGCCCTCATGATTTGTGTTATCATCGACCACTTTATTGTCTTCCGTTCAACACAAACTTGTTCGTGTTTCTAGCAACCCTATTGCTTTCAAGTTAATGGTCAATATTTCATTCTTAGACTATTGGTTGTTGAATCACCTTTCTAACATTGATCATGCTACCTAAGACCATATTTTGGGTGCACTTTTCAACCAATGCTTAATTGTGTATGTTTTCCTCGAGCATACGTCCTTATATCATTTGATCCGACAAATGTTATCTCCTTGTTCACATAATGTGGAAATCCATCTTTTGAAAATCTCAATGAATTGTCACTGAGTTCATCAGCCACCTCTTCATCCTCTCCTTGGTTTTAATGATGAACTCCTGTTTCAGAACTCGCTTCCATAGTACATTTCCCGAGAATCTTACAATGTCATCTCGTCAATTGTGTTGCACCTTTTCTTCTCAGGCATCCTGAGTCTGAGGCATCCTGGCACCAATCAGATCTGAATCTCGGTCAGATATGATGGTTGGAATATATTTCCAAGAGTTATTACATTAGTCCTTATATATCTGTAAGGTGATGTCATGCCTATCACACCTGGCCGGAGGACTTGTTGTTATAGATTCCTTTTCAGCAAGGTTATCCCTTCTTCCATGAGGGAATTGTAAGACCTATTCTACAAGTTATTCCTGATGGATCCTTTATGTCTCCAAAGTCTGATCTTCACCTGTTGACCATGTCAATGCTATCTCGAAGCATGTCTATGGTACTCCGATTTTCAACAAGAACATTGAAGCTAATGCTAAATGTTTCCTGCTCAATTATCCAAACACCGTTGTATGTGTAATATCATGAGCTTCCTCCCCCTTACTTAAGTGGTTTTCTACCTTCTATCCGGTCTTGGATATCAGACTCTGCTTGTTCTTGGGAAGGATATACCCCTGAAATATGTGTTTAAACACATTTTCCTTTCCATTGTTCTATTTAATCTGATAATCAAATTTTCCTTTCCATTGTTCTGTTTAACCTTCTTGAGGTTTATATGATCTAAGCAGCAATACATCACTGCTTTTATAAGCACCTCAGTGCACAACTCTGTCAGTAAGACCCTGTTACTATTGTTGTTGACATTCCGGTAACCATCGATGGACGAGAACTTTGCCTATTGGTCCGCCTCGTTCAACGAGCAGGAAGATGGTTCTCTTCGTCCCTCGCCCTTGGTACCGATGTTGTTGCCGACATAACTGGCAGGCTACCCTCTGACATGCCTTGCTATCATGACCATGCAAGATGTCACCACTCCTCCTACTTTCAACCCACATGGTGGGCCCATAACCCACAAGTCCCAGGATCAAAACCTGACTCTCCTGTACACCCTAGCTCCTAAAGGCTATTCCTCATGCTTGGCTTCGTATGTAATTCATGAGCCACCTTCCAAGAAATCATCAATTCTGGTATCAGACATATTACTTATTCCCGTTGCTCTAAAACCCTTTCACACTCGGTTTTAGGCAACGAACGATTGGCTAGCCACTTGAAACTTCTTACCGCACCTTCTTGCTAGGCTCTCGATGTGTTCCATTTGACCAATTCGAGAGTTACTCGTGTGAACATTCAAGGGATAAACCCCAGATGATTTCCCCTGATAGCAATCTATCGTTGTCAGGCTGCCTCTTTCTTATTAATAAGTACGATGAAGTTCACCAAGAAAGGCTGATGATTTATCCTGATAACCCGAAGCTAAGGAATGACGACATCAACGGAAGCGGTCAACTTCTTCGAGAAGAGCAACCACAACCGAGAAGATCCATTCGAATCTCGTAACCTAATCTCTTCCCCCTTACTCCCGCTCCTAAATCTCGGGACGAGATTTCTTGTAGTGGAGGAGAATTGTGACGCCCGGATAATTAAGCTACAGTAACCCTCTGCTAACGATGCCGCGTCCCCACGATTACTGTTGATAAACCTCACGTTGATTCAAAACCCGTTCAAATTCAAATTTAAAATAAAGTCAAAAAAAGTTTTTAAATGTTAAAACTAAAATGTTCTAAATGTGGCAATTAAATCATATGTAATATTGGTAGAGAAACCACATTTCTATAAAATAATTAAATGCACTAAGATAATTAAAACAATAACTAAAACAATAATTAAATGCCTTTTATAAATTATATAAAAATACTAAAACATTTTATTTAGGGGTCAAACTTTTTGTGGCCGTGGGTTAAATGATAATACTAATTTAGAAGTTTATTTTTGTCTTTTAATTAAAATAAAATACATTAAAGACTAAAAGATAAATAAACAAGAAGTAAAATAAAAAAGGTAAAAGAACCCCCCATGGCCAACTGGGCCTCGGCCAAGCCAGCTGGCCACAGCCACTTCGGGCAGGCCGGCCCACCCCAACCCCCCTGCTTACCCCCCCCATCCCGAACCCTAACCCACCCCACGAACCCCACGAACCCCACTCTCCCCACTCCTCCCTCTCCCCGCCCCATTTCCAGATCGGGGGAGCAACCCCCCCGGACCGCATCGCCGCCTGCCACCTCCACCCGACGCGTCACGCCTGAGGACTGCCGCCTCCGCGTCGCAGCATCGCCATCGCCCCGCGTGCCTCGGCCTCCTCCTCGCCCCGTGCCGAGGTCACCGTGCCCGCGCCGCGCCCTCGATGCCCGCTGTCGTCCGTCGCCGCCTCGACCTCTCCTCCTCACCGGCGACGCATCCCCGTCCTCCTCCTCAACCCCCACTGCCACCCCCTACAGCTACGCGGTGAGCTGCCGAGCCGGTCGTGCCTCCCCTCTCCCCCTCCCTGCTTCTGGCCACGCCAGATGCATGCGCCCGCGCTCACCGGCGCTTGCCCCATGCTCCCGCGTGCTCCTTGCCGTGGCCGTCGCCCGCAACGGCGCCCAGACCGCGCGCCTGAGTCGGCCAAGCCCTGCCTGGCCCCTCCCCTGTGCTCCACTACCCCCCCCCCCCCGCCGACCCCCCTACACTGCCCCGCACCACCACAACCGCCTCACGCGCACGCGCTCGTCGCCCGCCCGGCGCGGGCTTGCCAGCCCGTGTTCTCCGCTCGCCGCCCGCCATGGCGACCGCCTGGCCCCGCTCCGTCCTGCTCGCCACGCGTTGTTGCTACTATTCCCCGCTGATGCATCTGTCGCGCCACTTGCTGTCACGAGCACCCGCGCTCACCTGCGTCGCTCGCTGCTAGGGCCCTCGCCCCCTTCGTGTCCGCCCCGCTCTCCCACTTCTGCAGTCGTCGGCGCCCGCCGCTCCCTCCAACTGCGGCCGCCCTGCTGTGGCCGCCGGCCAGCCAACAGGCGCCCGTGTCCGGTGGCCCGGTGCCCACAGCCCCGCTCGGGTGCTCACGTCAGTACGCCCAGTGCCCGTAAACCGCCACCCATGCACCCGTTGGGGCCCCTGGCCCAATGACAGCCGGGGCCCACCCAGAACGTATTTAAAAAATGAAAATAATAAAATAATAAAATAATATTAATTAATTAATTAAAGAATTAATTAACTTAATTAAATTTGATTAATTAAACTAATTAATTAACTAAGATAATTAAACTGGTTTAGTTAGTCTTAGTCAATGACAGTGGGATCCACATGTCAGTTTGACCCGGTCAACGGTCACAGTTGACCGTGACGTCATGATGACATCAGCTGGCACTATTCTGGATAATGTTGAATTAAAATAATTAAATAAATCCTAAAAATGATTTAAATCTTTTAAAATCAATATGAAATAAACCGTAGCTCGGATGGAAAAACTTTGTACATGAAAGTTGCTCAGAACGACGAGACGAATCCGGATACACAGCCCGTTCGTCCGCCACGCATCCCTAGCATAGCGAACACGCAACTTCCCCCCTCCGGTTCATCTGTCCGGAAACGCTAAACACCGGGGATATTTTCCCGAATGTTTCCCCCTTCACCGGTACCACCTCATACCGCGTTAGGGCACCCCTAGCACCGCTACTTGTCATGTCATGCATCGCTATGCATCTGTTTGCTTAATATTTATTGTTTCCCCCCTCTTCTCTCGCTAGACACCGAGACCGACACCGTTGCTACCAAGTACGACTACGGTGTTGACGACCCCTCTCTCTTGCCAGAGCAACCAGGCAAGCCCCCCCTTGATCACCATATATCACCTACTCTTCTCTATACTGCTTGCATTAGAGTAGTGTAGCATGTTACTGCTTTCCGTTAATCCTATCCTGATGCATAGCATGTCATTGTTGCTACAACTGTTGATACCTTACCTGCAATCCTACATGCTTAGTATAGGATGCTAGTTTATCATCAGTGGCCCTAGATTCTTATCCGTCTGCCATGCTATACTATCGGGCCGTGATCACTCGGGAGGTGATCACGGGAATATACTTATACATACATACATACATACATACATACATACATACATACTATACAGGTAGTGACTAAAGACGGGTCAGCTCATTGAGTACCCGCAAGTGATTCGGATGTGGGGGCTGAAGGGGCAGGTGGCTCCATCCAGGTAGTGGTGGGCCTGAGTTCCCGACGGCCCCCGACTGTTACTTTGAGGCAGAGCGATATGGCAGGTTGAGACCACCTAGGAGAGAGGTGGGCCTGGCCCTGGTCTGCGTTCGCGGTTACTTCAAAATAACACGCTTAACGAGATCTGGGTATTTGATCTAAGTCTGGATACTGGCCTATACGCACTAACCAACTACGCGGGGACAGTTATGGGTACTCGACGTCGTGGTATCAGCCGAAGCCTTCGTGACGTCAGCGACTGAGCGGCGCGCGCCGTTGGACTGGAACGCCTGCTCTTGTATAAGGGAGGCTAGGTCTGCTCACCGGCCGCCCTCGCAACGTGCAGGTGTGCAATGGGCGATGGGCCCAGACCCCTGCGCCATAGGATTTAGACCGGCGTGCTGACCTCTCTGTTGTGCCTAGGTAGGGCTGCGACGTGTTGATCCTCCGAGGCCGGGCATGACCCAGGAATGTGTCTCCGAACAAAGGGGATCGAGCGTGTTGGGAAATGTGGTGCACCCCTGCAGGGAAGTTAAACTATTCAAATAGTCATGATCTTCGGTAATAGGACGACTTGGAGTTGTACCTTGACCTTATGAGAACTAGAACCGGATACTTAATAAAACACACCCTTCCAAGTGCCAGATACAACCCGGTGGTCGCTCTCTAACAGGGCGACGAGGAGAGGATCGCCGGGTAGGATTATGCTACACGATGCTAGTTGGTGGACTTACCTTCTGCTCTCTTCTACATGCTGCAAGATGGAGGTGGCCAGAAGCGTAGTCTTCGATAGGACTAACTATCCCCCTCATATTCCGACATTCTGCAGTTCAATCCACATATGATAGCCTTATTTCATTTGATACCAATGCATACATATGTAGTGTAGCTCCTTGCTTGTGAGTACTTTGGATGAGTACTCACGGTTGCTTTGCTCCCCCTTTTCCCCCTTCCTATACCCGATTGCTGCGACAAGACGATGGAGTCCAGGAGCCAGACGCCACCGTTGACAACGACTCCTACTACACTGGAGGTGTCTACTACTACGTGCAGCCCATTGACGACGACCATGAGTAGTTTAGGAGGATCCCAGGCAGGAGGCCGGCGCCTCTTTCGATCTGTATCCCAGTTTGTGCTAGCCTTCTTAAGGCAAACTTGTTTAACTTATGTCTGTACTCAGATATTGTTGCTTTCGCTGACTCGTCTATGATCGAGCACTTGTATTCGAGCCCTCGAGGCCCCTGGCTTGTAATATGATGTTTGTATGACTTATTTTATTTGTAGAGTTGTGTTGTGATATCTTCCCATGAGTCCCTGATCTTGATCGTACAAGTTTGCATGTATGATTAGTGTACGATTGAATCGGGGGCGTCACAAATCTTCACGCAATACATGAGCGTGAGCCATGGACATAGCACTATAGGTGGAATAGAATGGTGGTTGTGGAGAAGACAAAAAGGAGAAGATAGTCTCACATCAACTAGGCGTATCAACGGGCTATGGAGATGCCCATCAATAGATATCAATGTGAGTGAGTAGGGACTGCCATGCAACCGATGCACTAGAGCTATAAGTGTATGAAAGCTCAAAAAGAAACTAAGTGGGTGTGCATCCAACTTGCTTGCTTACGAAGACCTAGGGCATTTTGAGGAAGCTCATCATTGGAATATACAAGCCAAGTTCTAAAGATTCCCACTAGTATATGAAAGTGACAACATAAGAGACTCTCTATCATGAAGATCACGGTGCTACTTTGAAGCACAAGTGTGGTAAAAGGATAGTAGCATTGCCCCTTCTCTCTTTTTCTCTCATTTTTTATTTTTTTATTTGGGCCTTTTCTCTTTCTTTTTATGGCCTTTTTTTATTTTTTTATTTTTCGTCCGGAGTCTCATCCCAACTTGTGGGGGAATCATAGTCTCAACCATCCTTTCCTCACCGGGACAATGCTCTAATAATGATGATCATCACACTTTTATTTACTTACAACACAAGAATTACAACTCGATACTTAGAACAAGATATGACTCTATATGAATGCCTCCGGCGGTGTACCAGGATGTGCAATGACTCATGAGTGACATGGATGAAAGAATTATGAACGGTGGCTTTGCCACAAATACAATGTCAACTACATGATCATGCAAAGCAATATGACAATGATGGAGTGTGTCATAGTAAACGGAACGGTGGAAAGTTGCATGGCAATATATCTCGGAATGGCTATGGAAATTCCATGATAGGTAGGTATGGTGGCTGTTTTGAGGAAGGTATATGGTGGGTGTATGATACCGGCGAAAGGTGTGCGGTACTATAGAGGCTAGCAATGGTGGGAGGGTGAGAGTGCGTATAATCCATGGACTCAACATTAGTCATAAAGAACTCACATACTTATTGCAAAAATTTATTAGTTATCGAAACAAAGTACTACGCGCATGCTCCTAGGGGGATAGATTGGTAGGAAAAGACCATCGCTCGTCCCCGACCGCCACTCATAAGGAGGACAATCAATAAATAAATCATGCTCCGACTTCATCACATAACGGTTCATCATACGTGCATGGTACGAGAATCACAAACTTTAGCACAAGTATTTCTTAAATTCACAACTAGTCACTAGCATGACTCTAATATTACCATCCTCATATCTCAAAACAATCATCAAGTATCAAACTTCTCATAGTATTCAATGCACTTTCTATGAAAGTTTTATTATACTCCTCTTGGATGCCCATCATATTAGGACTAAATTCATAACCAAAGCAAATTACCATGCTGTTTAGGACTCTCAAAATAATATAAGTGAAGCATGAGAGTTCAATTATTTCTTCAAAATAAAACCACCGCTGTGCTCTAAAAAGATATAAGTGAAGCACTAGAGCAAATGACAAACTACTCCGAAAGATATAAGTGAAGATCAATGAGTAGTCGAATAATTATGTGAAGGAAATATGCCCTAGAGGCAATAATAAAGTTATTATTTATTTCCTTATATCATGATAAATGTTTATTATTCATGCTAGAATTGTATTAACCGAAAACATAATACATGTGTGAATACATAGACAAACAGAGTGTCACTAGTATGCCTCTGCTTGACTAGCTTGTTAATCAAAGATGGTTAAGTTGCCTAGCCATACACATGAGTTGTCATTTGATTAACAGGATCACATCATTAGGAGAATGATGTGATTGACTTGACCCATTCCGTTAGCATAGCACTTGATCGTTTAGTTTGTTGCTATTGCTTTCTTCATGACTTATACATGTTCCTATGACTATGAGATTATGCAACTCCCGTTTACCGGAGGAACACTTTGTGTGATACCAAACGTCACAACGTAACTGGGTGATTATAAAGGTGCTCTACAGGTGTCTCCGAAGGTACTTGTTGGGTTGGCGTATTTCGAGATTAGGATTTGTCACTCCGATTGTCGGAGAGGTATCTCTGGGCCCACTCGGTAATGCACATCACTATAAGCCTTGCAAGCATTGCAACTAATGAGTTAGTTGCGGGATGATATATTACGGAATGAGTAAAGAGACTTGCCGGTAACGAGATTGAACTAGGTATTGAGATACCGACGATCGAATCTCGGGCAAGTAACATACCGATGGCAAAGGGAACAACGTATGTTGTTATGCGGTTTGACCGATAAAGATCTTCGTAGAATATGTGTGAGCCAATATGAGCATCCAGGTTCCGCTATTGGTTATTGACCGGAGACGTGTCTCGGTCATGTCTACATTGTTCTCGAACCTGTAGGGTCCGCATGCTTAAGGTTTCGATGACAGTTATATTATGAGTTTATGAGTTTTGATGTACCAAAGGAGTTCGGAGTCCCGGATGAGATCGGGGACATGACGAGGAGTCTCGAAATGGTCGAGACGTAAAGGTCGATATATTGGACGACTATATTCGGACATCGGAAAGGTTTCGAGTGATTCGGGTATTTTTCGGAGTACCAGAGAGTTACGGGAATTCGCCGGGGAGTACATGGGCCTTATTGGGCCATACGCGAATAGAGGAGAGAGGCCAAAAGGAAGGAGGCGCGCGCCCCCCTCTGGTCCGAATTGGACAAGGGGTGCAGCCCCCTTTTCCTTGTTCCTCTCCCCCTCTTTCCTTCTCTCCTACTCCAACAAGGGAAGGAGGAGTCCTACTCCCGGTGGGAGTAGGACTCCCCCCTTGGCGTGCCCTCCTCCTAGGCCGGCCTCCTCCCCCCTTGCTCCTTTATATACGGGGGCAGGGGGCACCCCATAGACACAACAATTGATCCCTTGGATCTCTTAGCCGTGTGCGGTGCCCCCCTCCACCATAATCCTCGATAATATTGTAGCAGTGCTTAGGCGAAGCCCTGCGATGGTAGAACATCAAGATCGTCACCACGCCGTTGTGCTGACGGAACTCTTCCCCGACATTCTACTGGATCAGAGTCCGGGGATCGTCATCGAGCTGAACGTGTGCTAGAACTCGGAGGTGTCGTAGTTTCGGTGCTTGATCGGTCGGGCCGTGAAGACGTACGACTACATCAACCGCGTTGTGCTAACGCTTCCACTTTCGGTCTACAAGGGTATGTAGACAACACTCTCCTCTCTCGTTGCTATGCATCACCATGATCTTGCGTGTGCGTAGGAATTTTTTTGAAATTACTACGTTCCCCAACAGTGGTATCCGAGCCAGGTTTTATGCATAGATGTCATATGCACGAGTAGAACACAAGTGAGTTGTGGGCGATACAAGTCATACTGCTTACCAGCATGTCACACTTTGGTTCGGCGGTATTGTTGGATGAAGCGGCCCGGACCGAAATTACGCGTACGCTTACACGAGACTGGTTTTACCGCCGTGCTATGCACACAGGTGACTAGCGGGTGTCAGTTTCTCCAACTTTAGTTGAACCGAGTGTGGCTACGCCCGGTCCTTGAGAAGGTTAAAACAGCACTAACTTGACAAACTATCATTGTGGTTTTCGATGCGTAGGTAAGAACGGTTCTTGCTCAGCCCGTAGCAGCCACGTAAAACTTGCAACAACAAAGTAGAGGACGTCTAACTTGTTTTTGCAGGGCATGTTGTGATGTGATATGGTCAAGACGTGATGAGATATAAGTTGTTGTATAAGATGATCATGTTTTGTTGAAGTTATCGGCAACTGGCAGAAGCCTTATGGTTGTCACTTTATTGCATAAGATGCAAGCGCCAAATAATTGCTTTACAATTATCGCTATGCGATAGCAATAATTGCAAGAGCAATAGTTGGCGAGATGACCATGTGATGACACATTGATATAGATCAAGATGATGGAGATCATGGTGTCATGTCGGTGACGATGGAAATCATGACGATGTTTTGGAGATGGAGATCAAAGGCACAAGATGATGATGGCCATATCATGTCACATATTTTGATTGCATGTGATGTTTATCTTTTATGCATCTTATCTTGCTTTAATTGATGGTAGCATTATAAGATGATCTCTCACTAAATTTCAAGTTAAAAGTGTTCTCCCTGAGTATGCACCGTTTCCAAAGTTCGTCGTGCCCAGACACCACGTGATGATCGGGTGTGATAAGCTCTACGTCCATCTACAACGGGTGCAAGCCAGTTTTGCACACGCAGAATACTCAGGTTAAACTTGACGAGCCTAGCATATGCAGATATGGCCTCGGAACACTGAGACTGAAAGGTCGAGCATGAATCATATAGTAGATATGATCAACATAGTGATGTTCACCATTGAAAACTACTCCATTTCACGTGATGATCGGTTATGGTTTAGTTGATTTGGATCACGTGATCACTTAGAAGATTAGAGGGATGTCTTTCTAAGTGGGAGTTCTTAAGTAATATGATTAATTGAACTTAAATTTATCATGAACTTAGTCCTGGTAGTATTAGCATATCTATGTTGTAGATCAATAGCTCGCGTTTAGCTCCCCTGTTTTATTTTTGATATGTTCCTAGAGAAAACTAAGTTGAAAGATGTTAGTAGCAATGATGCGGATTGGATCCGTGATCTGAGGTTTATCCTCATTGCTGCACAGAAGAATTATGTCCTTAATGCACCGCTAGGTGACAGACCTATTGCAGGAGCAGATGCAGACGTCATGAACGTTTGGCTAGCTCAATATGATGACTACTTGATAGTTTAGTGCACCATGCTTAACAACTTAGAATCGGGACTTCAAAGACGTTTTGAACGTCATGGATGATATGGATGTTCCAGGAGTTGAAGTTAATAATTCAAGCAAATACCCGAGTTGAGAGATATGAAGTCTTCAACAAGTTCTGTAGCTAAAAGATGGAGGAGAATAGCTCAAGCAGTGAGCATGTGTTCAGATTGTTTGGGTACTACAATCGCTTGAATCAAGTGGGAGTTAATCTTCCAGATAAAATAGTGATTGACAGAATTCTCTAGTCATCATCACCAAGTTAGTAGAACTTCGTGATGAACTATAGTATGCAAGGGATGACGAAAACGATTCCCGAGTTTTTCATGATGATGAAATCGATGAAGGTAGAAATCAAGAAAGAGCATCAAGTGTTGATGGTTGAAAAGAACACTAGTTTCAAGGAAAAGGGCAAAGGGAAGAAGGGGAACTTCAAGAAGAACGGCAAGCAAGTTGCTGCTCAAGTGAAGAAGCCCAAGTCTGGTCCTAAGCCTGAGACTAAGTGCTTCTACTGCAAAGGGACTGGTCACTGGAAGCGGAACTGCCACAAGTATTTGGCGGATAAGAAGGATGGCAAAGTGAACAAAGGTATATTTGATATACAGATTATTGATGTGTATTTTACTAGTGTTCGTAGCAACCCCTCGGTATTTGATACTGGTTCAGTTGCTAAGAGTAATAACTCGAAACGGGAGTTGCAGAATGAACAGAGACTAGTTAAGGGTGAAGTGACGATGTGTGTTGGAAGTGGTTCCAAGATTGATATGATCATCATCGCACACTCCCTATACTTTCGGGATTAGTGTTGAACCTAAATAAGTGTTATTTGGTGTTTGCGTTGAGCATGAATATGATTTGATCATGTTTATTGCAATACGGTTATTCATTTAAGTAAGAGAATAAATTGTTGTTCTGTTTACATGAATAAAACCTTCTATGGTCATACACCCAATGAAAATGGTTTGTTGGATCTCGATTGTGGTGATACACATTCTCATAATATTGAAGCCAAAAGATGCAAAGTTAATAATGATAGTGCAACTTATTTGTGGCACTGCCGTTTAGGTCATATTGGTGTAAAGCGCATGAAGAAAATCCATGCTGATGGGCTTTTGGAATCACTTGATTATGAATCAGTTGATGCTTGCGAACCGTGCCTCATGGGCAAGATGACTAAGACTCCGTTTTTCGGAACAATTGAGCAAGCAACTGACTTATTGGAAATAATACATACTGATGTATGCAGTCCGATGAATGTTGAGGCTCGTGGCGGGTATCGTTATTTTCTGACCTTCACAAATGATTTGAGCAGATATGGGTATATCTACTTGATGAAACATAAGTCTGAAACATTTGAAAAGTTCAAAAACTTCAGAGTGAAGTGGAAAATCACCGTGACAAGAAAATAAAGTTTCTATGGTCTGATCGCAGAGACAAATATTTGAGTTACGAGTTTGGTCTTCAATTAAAACAATGTGGAATAGTTTCACAAAATCGTGCCACCTGGAACACCACAGCATAATGGTGTGTCCGAACGTCATAACCGTACTATTATTGGATATAATGCAATCTATGATGTTTCTTACCGATTCACCACTATAGTTTTGAGGTTATGCATTAGAGACAGCTACATTCACGTCAAATAGGGCACCATCTAAATCCATTGAGATGACACCGTATGAACTATGGTTTGGCAAGAAACCTAAGCTGTCGTTTCTTAAAGTTTGAGGTTGCAATGCTTATGTGAAAAAGTTTGAACCTGATAAGCTCAAACCCAAATCGGAGAAGTGCATCCTCATAGGATACCCAAAAGAAAATGTTGGGTACACCTTCTATCACAGATCCGAAGGCAAGATATTCATTGCTGAGAATGGATCCTTTCTAGAGAAGGAGTTTCTCTCGAAAGAAGTGAGTGGGAGAAAAGTAGAACTTGATGAGGTAACTGTACCTGCTCCCTTATTGGAAAGTAGTTCATCACAGAAATCTGTTCCTGTGACTACTACACCAATTAGTGAGGAAGCTAATGATGATGATCATGTAACTTCAGATCAAGTTACTACTGAACCTCGTAGGTAAACCAGAGTGAGATCCGCACCAGAGTGGTACGGTAATCCTGTTCTGGAGGTCATGTTACTTGACCATGACGAACCTACGAACTATGAGGAAGCGATGATGAGCCAAGATTCCGTGAAATGGCTTGAGGCCATGAAATCTGAGATGAGATCCATGTATAAGAACAAAGTATGGACTTTGATTGACTTGCCCAAAGATCGGCGATCCATTGAGATTAAATGGATCTTCAAGAGGAAGACGGACGATGATAGTAGTGTTACTATCTACAAAGCTAGAATTGTCGCAAAAAGGTTTTCGACAAGTTCAAGGTGTTGACTACGATGAGAGTTTCTCACTCGTATCTATGCTTAAGTCTGTCTGAATCATGTTAGCAATTGCCGCATTTTATGAAATCTGGCAAATGGATAAACAAAACTGCATTCCTTAATAGATTTATTAAAGAAGATTTGTATATGATGCAACCAGAAGGTTTTGTCAATCCTAAAGGTACTAACAAATTATGCAAGCTCCAGCGATCCATCTATGGACTGGTGCAAGCATCTCGGAGTTGGAATATACGCTTTGATAAGTTGATCAAAGCATATAGTTTTATACAGACTTGCAGTGAAGCCTGTATTTACAAGAAAGTGAGTGGGAGCATTACAACATTTCTGATAAGTATATGTGAATGACATATTGTTGATCAGAGATAATGTAAATTATTCTGCAAAGCATAAAGGAATGTTTGAAAGGAGTTTTTCAAAGAAAGACCTCGGTGAAGCTGCTTACTTATTGAGCATCAAGATCTATAGAGATAGATCAAGACGCTTGATAAGTTTTTCAATGAGTAGATACCTTGACAAGATTTTGAAGTAGTTCAGAATGGAACAGTCAAAAAGGAGTTCTTGCCTGTGTTACAAGGTGTGAAGTTGAGTAAGACTCAAAACCCGACAACGGCAGAAGATAAGAGAGAGAATGAAAGTCATTCCCTATGCCTCAGCCATAGGTTCTATAAAGTATGCCATGTTGTGTACCAGACCTATTGTATACCCTGCCCTGAGTTTGGCAAGGGAGTACATTAGTGATCTAGGAGTAGATCACTGGACATTGGTCAAAATTATCCTTAGTGGAATAAGGATATGTTTCTCGATTATGGAGGTGACAAAAGGTTCATCGTAAAAGGTTACGTCGATGCAAGTTTTGACACTGATCCAGATGACTCAAAGTCTCAATCTGGATACATATTGAAAGTGGGAGCAATTAGCTAGAGTAGCTTAGTGCAGAGCATTGTTGACATAGAAATTTGCAAAATACTTACGGTTCTGAATGTGGCAGACCCGTTGACTAAACTTCTCTCACAAGCAAAACATGATCACACCTTAGTACTCTTTGGGCGTTAATCACATAGCGATGTGAACTAGATTATTGAATCTAGTAAACCCTTTGGGTGTTGGTCACATGACGATGTGAACTATGGGTGTTAATCACATGGTGATGTGAACTATTGATGTTAAATCACATGGCGATGTGAACTAGATTATTGACTCTAGTGCAAGTGGGAGACTGAAGGAAATATGCCCTAGAGGAAATAATAAAGTTATTATTTATTTCCTTATATCATGATAAATGTTTATTATTCATGCTAGAATTGTATTAACCGGAAACATAATACATGTGTGAATACATAGACAAACAGAGTGTCACTAGTATGCCTCTGCTTGACTATCTTGTTAATCAAAGATGGTTAAGTTGCCTAGCCATACACATGAGTTGTCATTTGATTAACAGGATCACATCATTAGGAGAATGATGTGATTGACTTGACCCATTCCGTTAGCATAGCACTTGATCGTTTAGTTTGTTGCTATTGCTTTCTTCATGACTTATACATGTTCCTATGACTATGAGATTATGCAACTCCCGTTTACCGGAGGAACACTTTGTGTGCTACCAAACGTCACAACGTAACTGGGTGATTATAAAGGTGCTCTACAGGTGTCTCCGAAGGTACTTGTTGGGTTGGCGTATTTCGAGATTAGGATTTGTTACTCCGATTGTCGGAGAGGTATCTCTGGGCCCACTCGGTAATGCACATCACTATAAGCCTTGCAAGCATTGCAACTAATGAGTTAGTTGCGGGATGATGTATTACGGAACGAGTAAAGAGACTTGCCGGTAACGAGATTGAACTAGGTATTGAGATACCGACGATCGAATCTCGGGCAAGTAACATACCGATGGCAAAGGGAACAACATATGTTGTTATGCGGTTTGACCGATAAAGATCTTCGTAGAATATGTGTGAGCCAATATGAGCATCCAGGTTCCGCTATTGGTTATTGACCGGAGACGTGTCTCGGTCATGTCTACATTGTTCTCGAACCTGTAGGGTCCGCACGCTTAAGGTTTCGATGACAGTTATATTATGAGTTTATGAGTTTTGATGTACCAAAGGAGTTCGGAGTCCCGGATGAGATCGGGGACATGACGAGGAGTCTCGAAATGGTCGAGACGTAAAGGTCGATATATTGGACGACTATATTCGGACATCGGAAAGGTTTCGAGTGATTCGGGTATTTTTCGGAGTACCAGAGAGTTACGGGAATTCGCCGGGGAGTACATGGGCCTTATTGGGCCATACGCGAATAGAGGAGAGAGGCCAAAAGGAAGGAGGCGCGCGCCCCCCTCTGGTCCGAATTGGACAAGGGGTGCAGCCCCCTTTTCCTTGTTCCTCTCCCCCTCTTTCCTTCTCTCCTACTCCAACAAGGGAAGGAGGAGTCCTACTCCCGGTGGGAGTAGGACTCCCCCCTTGGCGCGCCCTCCTCCTAGGCCGACCTCCTCCCCCCTTGCTCCTTCATATACGGGGGCAGGGGGCACCCCATAGACACAACAATTGATCCCTTGGATCTCTTAGCCGTGTGCGGTGCCCCACTCGGTAATGCACATCACTATAAGCCTTGCAAGCACTGCAACTAATGAGTTAGTTGCGGGATGATGTATTACGGAACGAGTAAAGAGACTTGCCGGTAACGAGATTGAACTAGGTATTGAGATACAGACGATCGAATCTCGGGCAAGTAACATACCGATGGAAAAGGGAACAACGTATGTTGTTATGCGGTTTGACCGATAAAGATCTTCGTAGAATATGTGGGAGCCAATATGAGCATCCAGTTTCCGCTATTGGTTATTGACCGGAGACGTGTCTCGGTCGTGTCTACATTGTTCTCGAACCCGTAGGGTCCGCACGCTTAAGGTTTCGATGACAGTTATATTATGAGTTTATGAGTTTTGATGTACCGAAGGAGTTCGGAGTCCCAGATGAGATCGGGGACATGACGAGGAGTCTCGAAATGGTCGAGACGTAAAGATCGATATATTGGACAACTATATTCGGACATCGGAAAGGTTCCGAGTGATTCGGGTATTTTTCGGAGTACCGGAGAGTTATGGGAATTCGCCGGGGAGTACATGGGCCTTATTGGGCCATACGGGAATAGAGGAGAGAGGCCAAAAGGCCCCTCTGGTCCGAATTGGACAAGGGGTGCAGCCCCCTTTTCCTTGTTCCTCTCCCCCTCTTTCTTTCTCTCCTACTCCAACAAGGAAAGGAGGAGTCCTACTCCCGCTGGGAGTAGGACTCCCCCTTGGCGCGCCCTCCTCTTAGGCCGGCCGCCTCCCCCCTTGCTCCTTTATATACGGGGGCAGGGGGCACCCCATAGACACAACAATTGATCCCTTGGATCTCTTAGCCGTGTGCAGTGCCCTCCTCCACCATAATCCTCGATAATATTGTAGCGGTGCTTAGGCGAAGTCCTGCGACGGTAGAACATCAAGATCGTCACCACGCCGTCGTGCTGACGGAACACTTGCCCGACATTCTACTGGATCGGAGTCCGGGGATCGTCATTGAGCTAAAAGTGTGCTAGAACTCGGAGGTGCCGTAGTTTGGGTGCTTGATCGGTCGGGCCATGAAGACGTACGACTACATCAACCGCGTTGTGCTAACGCTTCCGCTTTCGGTCTACAAGGGTACGTAGACAACACTCTCCTCTCTCGCTGCTATGCATCACCATGATCTTGTGTGTGCGTAGGAAATATTTTGAAATTACTACGTTCCCCAACATTATGCAACTATGTGAAGACTCTCTAACATTTAATAATTTCAGATCTTGGTATTTTATCCAAACAGCAAGCAAAACTAAATAAAATACAATGACGCTCCAAGCAAAACACATATCATGTGGTTAATAAAAATATAGCTCCAAGTAAAGTTACCGATGAATGAAGACGAAAGAGGGAATGCCTTCTGGGGCATCCCCAAGCTTAGGCTCTTGGTTGTCCTTGAATATTACCCTGGGGTGCCTTGGGCATCCCCAAGCTTAGGCTCTTGCCACTCCTTATTCCATAGTCCATCGAATCTTTACCCAAAACTTGAAAACTTCACAACAGAAAACTCGTAAGCTCCGGTAGCGAAAGAAAACAAAACACCACTTCAAGGTACTGTAATGAACTCATTATTTATTTATATCGGTGTTAAACCTACTGTATTCTAACTTCTTTATGGTTCATACCCTCCGATACTACTCATAGATTCATCAAAATAAGCAAACAACACATAGAAAACAGAATCTGTCAAAAACAGAACAGTCTGTAGTAATCTGGATCAAACGTATACTTATGTAACTCATAAAATTCTAAAATAAATTTCTGGACGTGATGAATTTATCTATTAATCATATTCAAAAATAATTAACTAAATAGCGCTTTCCAAATAAAAATGGCAGCATTTCTCGTGAGCGCTAAAGTTTCTGTTTTTTACAGCAAGATTAAAAAGACTTTCCCCAAGTCTTCCCAACGGTTCTACTTGGCACAAACACTAATTAAACACAAAAAACACAACCAAAACAGAGGCTATATTAAATATTTATTATTAAACAGGAACACAAATAAAGTTGGGTTTCCTCCCAATAAGCGCTATCGTTTAACGCCCCTAGCTAGGCATGATGATTTCAATGATGCTCACATAAATGATAAGAATTGAAACATAAAGAGAGCATCATGAAGAATATGACTAACACATTTAAGTCTAACTCACTTCCTATGCATAGGGATTTTGTGAGCGAACAACTTATGGGAACAATAATCAACTAGCATAGGAAGGAAAAACAAGCATAACTTTGAAACTTTAAGCACATAGAGAGGAAACTTGATATTATTGCAATTCCTACAAGCATATATTCCTCCCTCATAATAATTTTCAGTAGCATCATCAATGAATTCAACAATATAACCAGCACCTAAAGCATTCTTTTCATGATCTACAAGCATAGAAAATTTACTACTCTCTACATAAGCAAAATTCTTCTCAATCGGAATAGTGGGAGTATCATAAGAGACTCGAATACTAAAAATTGTTTCCACATTAAAAGAGTAATGTTCAGAAAAAGGGTAATCATAATCATGACAAGTTTTATAAATATAATCATCACTACTTTTTATAGCATATGTATCATCATAGTAATTATCGTAAGTAGCAACTTTGTTCTCATCATAATCAATTGAAACCTCTTCCAAGATAGTGGAATCATTACTAAATAAAGTCATGACCTCTCCAAATCCAGTTTCATAATTATCACAATGAGATTCAACTTCCTCCAAAATAGTGGGATTACTACTTCCTAAAGTTGACACTCTTCCAAACCCACTTTCATCACTATAATCATCATAAGTAGGAGGCATGCTATCATTATAACAAATTTGCATATCAAAACTTGGGAGACTACAAATATCATCTTCATTAAACATAGCATCCCCAAGCTTGGGACAAACATTAATTGAAGCAAATATATTCTCAAAAACATCATCTTCATCAAACATAGCATCCCCAAGCTTGGGCCTTTTCATATCATAAGCATAATCACTCTCATCATTAATAGTATGGATAGCACCAATAGTATAGCAATTATCATATTCTTCCAAGAAAGTGCCAAAAAGATTTTCAAGATCATAAGGATTATCATTATCTTCCCAATCATAATCATCACAACAAGAAATAGGCATAACTAGATCATCATCAAGTGCATCATCTTCCACAATTATTTTTGATTCATTTTCATGAGGCACAAAAATAATAGGAGCAACGTTATTTGGGAGAGATATCTTTTTACCTCTCTTCCTTTATATTTTCTTCTTGTTCACCACATCATGTGTGGGTTCAATCCTCTTTTTGGAGCTCCTTATTAATGAGATTGGTTGAATAGAGGGCTCCTCCTCGTTACCTGATTCATCAAAAGAAATAATAGGAGGATATTGGGAAGTCTCTTCCCTTTCATTAGTATTATCTTCATCTTCTATTTGTTTTCCTTTCTTTATGTAATTGGCAATATAAGGATTTTCAATGAAATTCACCGCACAATACATATAAATTTCTTCTAGATCAAAATCAAGAAGTTTATAACGGGCAAATTCTGGAAGATGCTTAGTTACATATTTCATTTCTTCGTAACTCATAAGCAAACTAAGTTCATTATAATGTGCAAGGGAAATCAAGTTATCACAATTTTTGGACACGATTAGATCATGAAACAATTTGCACCGGATAGTTAAATGACCCCGTTCATTGCAAAGTTCACAAGTATGGCCAAGAAAATTTAAATTTTCAGCACAAACATCTAGCCTATCTTGAAACAATTTAGTTTCTAAGTACTTATGCCTCTTGCAATATCTATCTTCCCTATTTGGTGTGTACTTGCAAACCCAATGCACTCCACAAAAATTGACATGTTTATAGGAGACATTTTCATCATAACTAGAGCAATCATCATTAGTACTATGGATATTCAAGGAGTTCATACTAACAACATTGCAATCGTGCTCATCATTCAAAGATTTAGAGCCAAATATTTTAATGCATTCTTCTTCTAACACTTTGGCACAATTTTCCTTCCAATCATACTCACGAAAGATATTAAAAAGATGAAGCGTATGAGGCAAACTTAATTCCATTTTCTTGTAATTTTCTTTTATAAACTAAACTAGTGATAAAACAAGAAACTAAAAGACTCGATTGCAAGATCTAAAGATATACCTTCAAGCGCTAACCTCCTCGGCAACGGCGCCAGAAAAGAGCTTGATGTCTACCACACAACCTTCTTCTTGTAGACGTTGTTGGGCCTCCAAGTGCAGAGGTTTGTAGGACAGTAGCAAATTTCCCTCGAGTGGATGACCTAAGGTTTATCAATCCGTAGGAGGCGTAGGATGAAGATGGTCTCTCTCAAACAACCCTGCAACCAAATAACAAAGAGTCTCTTGTGTCCCCAACACACTCAATACAATGGTAAATTGTATAGGTGCACTAGTTCGGCGAAGAGATGGTGATACAAGTGGTATACGGATGGTAGATATAGGTTTTTGTAATATGAAAATATAAAAACAGCAAGGTAACTAATGATAAAAGTGAGCATAAACGGTATTGCAATGTGTTGAAACAAGGCCTAGGGTTCATACTTTCACTAGTGCAAGTTCTCTTAACAATAATAACATAATTGGATCACATAACTATCCCTCAACATGCAACAAAGGGTCACTCCAAAGTCACTAATAGCGGAGAACAAACGAAGAGATTATGGTAGGGTACGAAACCACCTCAAAGTTATTCTTTCCAATCAATCCGTCGGGCTATTCCTATAAGTGTCACAAACAACTCTAGAGTTCGTACTAGAATAACACCTTAAGACACAAATCAACCAAAACCCTAATGTCACCTAGATACTCCAATGTCACCTCAAGTATCCGTGGGTATGATGATACCATATGCATCACACAATCTCAGATTCATCTATTCAACCAACACAAAGTACTTCAAAGAGTGCCCCAAAGTTTCTACCGGAGAGTCAAGGCGAAAACGTGTGCCAACCCCTATGCATAGGTTCATGGGCGGAACTGATACGTCCATTTTGCATCATGTTTTTATATCGATATTTATTGCATTATGGGCTGTTATTACACATCATGTCACAATACTTATGCCTATTCTATCTTATTTTACAAGGTTTACATAAAGAGGGAGAATGCCGGCAGCTGGGATTCTGGGCTGGAAAAGGAGCAAATATTAGAGACCTATTCTACACAGCTCCAAAAGTCCTGAAACTTCACGGAAGACATTTTCAGAATATATAAAAAAATACTGAGTGCAAGAAGTTCACCAGGGGGGCCACACCCTGCCCACGAGGGTGGGGGCGCGCCCCTACCTCATGGGTCCCCTAGTGGCCCTCCGATGGCCATCTTCTGCTATATGAAGTCTTTCGATGAGGAAAAAATCACAAGCCATCTTCTCGGACGAAACTCCGCTGCCACAAGGGGAACCTTGGCGGAACCAATCTAGGGCTCTGGCGGAGCTGTTCTGCCAGGGAAACTTCCCTCAGGGAGGGGGAAATCATCGCCATCGTCATCACCAACGCTCTTCTCATCGGGAGAGGGCAATCTCCATCAACATCTTCACCAACACCATCTCCTCTCAAAACCCTAGTTCATCTCTTATATCCAATTCTTGTCTCCAAGTCCGGGATTAGTACTAGTAGGTTGCTAGTAGTGTTAATTACTCCTTGTAGTTGATGCTAGTTGGTTTATTTGGTGGAAGATCATATGTTCAGATCCTATATGCATATTAATACCCCTCTGATTATGAACATGAATATGCTTTGTGAGTAGTTACGTTTGTTCCTGAGGACATGGGAGAAGTCTTGCTACTAGTAGTCATGTGAATTTGGTATTCGTTCGATATTTTGATGAGATGTATATTGTCTCTCCTCTAGTGGTGTTATGTGAACGCCGACTACATAACACTTCACCATTATTTGGCCTAGAGGAAGGCATTGGGAAGTAATAAGTAGATTATGGGTTGCTAGAGTGACAGAAGCTTAAACCCTAGTTTATGCGTTGCTTCGTAAGGGGCTGATTTGGATCCATATGTTTCATGCTATGGTTAGGTTTACCTTAATACTTTTGTTGTAGTTGCGGATGCTTGCAATAGAGGTTAATCATAAGTGGGATGCTTGTCCAAGTAAGGACATTACCCAAGCACCGGTCCACCCACATACCAAATTATCAAAGTACCGAACGCAAATCATATGAATGTGATGAAAACTAGCTTGATGATATTCCCATGTGTCCTCGGGAGTGCTTTTCTCTATATAAGAGTTTGTCCAGGCTTGTCCTTTGCTACAAAAAGGATTGGGCCACCTTGCTGCACTTTATTTACTTTTGTTACTTATTGCTCGTTACAAATTATCCTATCACAAAACTATCTGTTACCACTTATTTCAGTACTTGCAGAGAATACCTTGCTGGAAACCGCTTATCATTTCCTTCTGCTCCTTGTTGGGTTTGACACTCTTACTTATCGAAAGGACTACGATAGATCCCCTATACTTGTGGGTCATCAAGACTCTTTTCTGGCGCCGTTGTCGGGGAGTGAAGCGCCTTTGGTAGGTGGAATTTGGTAAGGAAAATTTATATAGTGTGCTGAAATTTACTGTCACTTGTTACTATGGAAAGTAATCCTCTGAGGGGCTTGTTCGGGGTATCTTCACCCCGACCAGTAGAGCAAAGAGTTGCTCCTCAACCTACTGAACCTACTGAAAATGAAAATGTCTACTTTGAAATTCCTTCGGGTATCATAGAAAAACTACTAGCTAATCCTTTTGTAGGAGATGGAACAATGCATCCTGATGAGCATCTAATATATGTTGATGAAGTTTGTGGATTATTTAAGCTTGCAGGTGTACCCAGAGATGTTATTAAAAAGAATGTCTTCACTTTATCTTTGAAGGAAGATGCATTGACATGGTATAGGCTATGTGATGATACGGGGTCATGGAACTACAAACAATTGAAATTGGAATTTCATCAGAAGTTTTATCCTATGCATCTTGTTCATCATGATCGCAATTATATATATATAATTTTCGGCCTCGCGAAGGAGAAAGCATCGCTCAAGCTTGGGGGAGGCTTAAATCAATGTTATATTCATGTCCCAATCATGAGCTCTCAAGAGAGATGATTATTCAAAATTTATATGCTCGGCTTTCTGATAACAATCGCACCATGCTCGATACTTCTTGTGTTGTCTCTTTTATGACGAAGACTATTGAATTCAAATGGGATTTATTTGAAAGAATTAAATGCAACTCTGAAGATTGGGACCTCGACGAAGGTAAGGAGTTAGGTATGACACTTAAGTTTGATTGTGTTAAATCTTTTATGGATACCGATGTTTTTCGTAAATTTAGCACTAAATATGGACTTGACTCTGAGATAGTAGCCTCTTTCTGTGAATCTTTTGCTACTTATGTTGATCTCCCCAAGGAGAAGTGGTTTAAATATCATCCTACCATAGAATTAAAAGTAGCTGCACCTATTAAAGTTGAAGAAAAGACTATCACTTATAATGATCCTATTGTTCCTACTTCTTATGTTGAGAAACCACCTCTCCCTGTTAGGATAAAGGATCATGCTAAAGCTTCAACCGTGGTTCGTAAAAGCAATATTAGAACATATACACCTCTTGAGCAAGTTAAAGTTGAACCTAATATTGCTATTGTTAAAGATCTTTTGGCTGATAATATTGATGGGCATGTTATTCATTTCCTTGATGAGACTCCTAGAATTGCTAAACCTTGTGCTAAAGATAAAAATAGACCAGTGGTAGGCATGCATGTTATTTCTATTAAAATAGGAGATCATTGTTATCATGGCTTATGTGATATGGGTGCTAGTGCTAGTGCAATACCTTACGACTTATACAAAGAAATTATGCATGATATTGCACCTGTTGAGTTAGAAGATATTGATGTCACAATTAAACTTGCCAATAGAGATACTATTTCACCAATGGGAATTGTTAGAGATGTTGAAGTCTTGTGTGGGAAAACTAAATATCCTGCTGATTTTCTTGTTCTTGGTTCCCCACAAGATAGCTTTTGTCCCATTATATTTGGTAGACCCTTCTTAAACAATGTTAATGCTAAGATAGATTGCAAAAAGGATGCTATTACTATCAGTTTAGATGATATGTATCATGAATTTAATTTCTCTAAATTTAGTAGACAACACCGTGAAGAAGAATTACCTAGTAAGGATGAAATTATTGGTCTTGCTTCTATTGCCGTACCTCCTAGTGATCCTTTAGAACAATATTTGCTAGACCATGAAAATGATATGTTTATGAATGAAATAAGGGAAATAGATGAAGAATTCTTTAAACAGGAACCTATTCTGAAACACAATTTGCCTGTTAAAATCCTAGGGGATCCTCCTCCACCCAAGGGTGATCCCGTGTTCTTGCTTAAACCGTTGCCTGATACTCTTAAATATGCTTATCTTGATGAGAAAAAGATATATCCTGTTATTATTAGTGCTAACCTTTCAGAGCATGAGGAAGAGAGATTATTGAAAACTCGGCAGAAGCACCGTGCTGCTATTGGGTATACTCTTGATGATCTTAAGGGCATTAGTCCCACCCTATGTCAACATAAAATAAATTTGGAAGAAGATGCTAAACCAGTTCGTGATCATCAACGACGGCTGAATCCTAAAATGAAATAAGTGGTAAGAAAGGAAATACTAAATCTCCTTGAGGCAGGTATAATCTATCCCATTGCTGATAGTCAGTGGGTGAGTCCTGTCCATTGTGTCCCTAAGAAGGGAGGTATTACTATCGTTCCTAATGATAAAGATGAATTGGTTCCTCAGAGAATTATTACAGGTTATAGGATGGTAATTGATTTCCGCAAATTAAATAAGGCCACTAAAAAGGATCATTACCCCTTACCTTTTATCGATCAAATGCTAGAAAGATTATCCAAACATACACATTTTTGCTTTCTAGATGGTTATTCTGGTTTCTCTCAAATACCTGTGCCAACCAAGGATCAATCAAAGACTACTTTTACTTGCCCTTTTGGTACTTTTGCTTATAGACGTATGCCTTTTGGTTTATGTAATGCACCTCCTACCTTGCAAAGATGCATGATGGCTATATTCTCTGACTTTTGTGAAAAGATTTGTGAGGTTTTCATGGACGATTTCTCCGTCTATGGATCTTCTTTTGATGATTGCTTGAGCAACCTTGATCGAGTTTTGCAGAGATGTGAAGAAACTAATCTTGTCTTGAATTGGGAAAAGTTCCACTTTATGGTTAATGAAGGTATTGTCTTGGGGCATAAAGTTTCTGAAAGAGGTATTGAAGTTGATAAAGCCAAGGTTGACGCTATTGAAAAGATGCCATGCCCCAAGGACATCAAAGGTATAAGAAGTTTCCTTGGTCACGCCAGATTTTATAGGAGGTTCATTAAGGACTTCTCAAAAATTTCTCGGCCTCTAACTAATTTATTACAAAAAGATATACCATTTGTGTTTGATGATGATTGTGTAGAAGCATTTGAAATACTTAAGAAATCATTGATCTCTGCACCTATTGTTCAGCCACCTGATTGGAATTTACCTTTTGAAATTATGTGTGATGCTAGTGATTATGCTGTAGGTGATGTTCTAGGGCAAAGAGTTGATAAGAAATTAAACGTTATTCAATATGCTAGTAAAACCCTAGACAATGCTCAAAGAAATTATGCTACTACTGAAAAAGAATTCTTAGCAGTTGTATTTGCTTCTGATAAGTTCAGACCTTATATTGTTGATTCTAAAGTAACTATTCACACTGATCATGCTGCTATTAAATATCTTATGGAAAAGAAAGATGCTAAACCTAGACTTATTAGATGGGTTCTCTTGCTACAAGAATTTGACTTACATATTGTTGATAGAAAGGGAGCTGAGAACCCCATTGCAGACAACTTGTCTAGGTTAGAAAATATGCTTGATGACCCACTACCTATTGATGATAGCTTTCCTGATGAGCAATTAAATGTCATAAATGCTTCTCATACTGCTCCATGGTATGCTGATTATGCTAATTACATTGTTGCCAAATTCATACCACCTAGTTTCACATACCAGCAAAAGAAAAAGTTATTCTGTGATTTGAGACATTACTTTTGGGATGACCCACATCTTTATAAAGAAGGAGTAGATGGTGTTATTAGACGTTGTGTACCTGAGCATGAACAGGAACAAATCCTACGCAAGTGTCACTCCGAAGCTTATGGAGGACACCATGCTGGAGATAGAATTGCACATAAGGTATTGCAATCTGGTTTTTATTGGCCTACTCTCTTCAAAGATGCCCGTAAGTTTGTCTTATCTTGTGATGAATGTCAAAGAATTGGTAATATTAGTACAAGTCAAGAAATGCATATGAACTATTCACTCGTTATTGAACCATTTGATGTTTGGGGCTTTGACTATATAGGGCCTTTTCCTGCCTCTAATGGTTATACACATATTTTAGTTGCTGTTGATTACGTTACTAAGTGGGTAGAAGCTATTCCAACTAGTAGTGCTGATCATAACACTTATATTAAAATGCTTAAAGAAGTTATTTTTCCAAGATTTGGAGTCCCTAGATATTTCACATTTTATTCATGGTGCTTTCCGTAAAATGCTTGCTAAGTATGATGTTAATCATAGAATTGCATCTCCTTATCACCCTCAGTCTAGTGGTCAAGTAGAATTGAGTAATAGAGAGCTCAAATTAATTTTGCAAAAGACTGCCAATAGGTCTAGAAAGAATTGGTCCAAGAAACTTGATGATGCATTATGGGCCTATAGAACTGCATATAAAAATCCTATGGGTATGTCTCCGTATAAAATGGTTTATGGAAAAGCATGTCATTTACCTCTTCAACTAGAACACAAGGCATATTGGGCTATTAAAGAGCTCAATTATGATTTTAAACTTGCCGATGAGAAGAGGTTATTTGATATTAGCTCACTCGATGAATGGAGAACCCAAGCCTACGAAAATGCCAAGTTGTTTAAAGAAAAAGCTAAAAGATGGCATGATAAAAGGACACAAAAGCGCGAGTTTAATGTAGGTGATTATGTATTGCTATCCAACTCTTGTTTAAGATTTTTTGCAGGAAAACTTCTCTCTAAATGGGAAGGTCCTTACGTTATCGAGGAGGTCTATCGTTCCGGTGCCATAAAAATCAACAACTTCGAAGGCACAAATCCAAAGGTGGTGAACGGTCAAAGAATCAAACATTATATCTCAGGTAATCCCATAAATGTTGAAACCAATGTTATTGAAACTGTAACCCCGGAGGAATACATAAGGGACACTTTCCGGAACGGTTCAGACTTCGAAAGGAATAGGTATGTGGTACGGTAAGTAAACCGACCCCAAAACAGTTTTTAAGGCAATATTTCTCCGTTTTGGAATATTTAGAAAAATAGAAAAATAAGAAGCAGTTCGGGAAGGACACGAGGGCTCCACGAGGGTGGAGGGCGCGCCCTACCCTCCTGGGCGCGGCCCCCTACCTCGTGGGCACCTCGTGCGCTTTCCGGACTCCGTTTTCTTACACGACACGTAATTTGGTCGGTAAAAATTCATTATATAATCTCCCGAAGGTTTTGACTCCTGTATCACGCAAATATCCTCTGTTCTTGTTTCGAGCTGTTTTCTGTCAGGGTTGTCAAGGCCAGGGACTATGTCGTCTCCCTCCTCCTCCAACCATGAGGGCAACGATGCTTGGCTAATGAAGATAGAGCCGAAGAGATAAGAACCCATGGAGATCAACAAGGATGAAGGGATCAAGAAGGCCATGGAGGACCAAGTTCCGGCAACAGAAGACACCCTTCAACTTGATCACAATCTTCTTACCCCAACTGAGATCGAAGCTTTCAAGATGATTGAGTTAACTCGTATACAGAACAAGTATCTCACACGTGAAACTATTTTGTTGAAGGAGCATATTGTTGTACTCAAGGGCATTATCCGCAAGATGGAGGACCTCTTACGCTCGATGTGTGACTATCCATCATCATCTCCATCTTCTCCACCAACAAAGAATAATTGAGCATCGGGTATGGGCACTGCCCTTGGCAACTGCCAAGCTTGGGGGAGTGCCCCGGTATTGTATCACCATCACTTTTATCTTTACCATTTTTCTTAGTTCGATCCTTTTGGTAATATCTTGATCTAGTAGAATAAAAGCTTTTAGTATGATCTAGTTGTGAGTTTTGCTTTATGATCCCTCTATGTAATCGAGTCCGTGAGCTATATATAATAAAGATTAGTGTTGAGTCAAGGGCTTGATTATTTTGCCATGATCCTAAGTGAATAAAAGAAAAGAGAAATAAATAAAAAAGGAAACAAAAAGATCATATGGATCTTATGGAGAGTAATGAGCTCACATAGAAAAAGTATGATGAATAAAAGTTGTTGAGAGTTGACAAACATAGTTTTGGTCATCGTTGCAATTAATAGGAAGTAATAAAGAAAGAGAGGTCTTCACATATAAATATACTATCTTGGATATCTTTTATGATTGTGAGCACTCATTAAAATATGACATGCTAAAGAGTTGACATTGGACAAGGAAGACAACGTAATGGGTTATGTTTTCTTACGTCTGAGATAAATTATATTGTCATGGATCATCCAACATGGTTGAGATTGTCTTTCCCTCTCATGCTATCCAAATTCATCGCATCAAGTAGAGATACTACTTGTGCTTCCAAATACCCTCAAACCAGTTTTTCCATGAGAGTCCAGCATACCTACCTATGGATTGAGTAAGATCCTCCAAGTAAGTTGTCATCGGTGCAAGCAATAAAAATTGCTCTCTAAATATGTATGACTTATTAGTGTGGGAGAAAATAAGCTTTATACGATCATGTGATATGGAAGAAATAAAAGTGACAGACTGCATAATAAAGGTCCATATCACAAGTGGCAATATAAAGCGACGTTCTTTCGCATTAAGATTTTGTGCATCCAACCATAAAAGTGCATGACAACCTCCACTTCCCTCTGCGAAGGGCCTATCTTTTACTTTTATCTCCTACCTTGCATAAGAGTCATGGTGATCTTCACCCTTCCTTTTTATATTTTATCCTTTGGCAAGCACAGTATGTTGGAAAGATCCTGGTATATATGGCTAATTGGATGTGAGTTTTCATGAACCATTATTGTTGACATTACCCTTGAGGTAAAACATTGGGAGGCAAAACTATAAGCCCCTATCTTTCTATGTGTCCGATTAAAACTCCATACCCATAAGTATTGCGTGAGTGTCAGCAATTGTGAAAGACTATATGATAGTTGAGTATGTGGACTTGCTAAAAAGCTCTTATATATTGACTCTTTCCTATGTTATGATAAATTGCAATTGCTCACTTGACTAAGATTATAGTTTGTTAGTTTTCAATGAAGTTTACGATTCATACTTGAAATTGTGATTGAATTATTACTCTAGCATAAGAAATCATATGACAAGAATTATGTAAGTTACTGTTCTAAGAATGATCATGATGCCCTCATGTCCGTATTTTACTTTTATCGACACCTCTATCTCTAAACATGTGGACATATTTTTCGATTTCGGCTTTCGCTTGAGGACAAGCGAGGTCTAAGCTTGGGGGAGTTGATACATCCATTTTGCATCATGTTTTTATATCGATATTTATTGCATTATGTGCTATTATTACACATCATGTCACAATACTTATGCCTATTCTCTCTTGTTTTACAAGTTTTACATAAAGAGGGAGAATGCCGGCAGATGGGATTCTGGGCTGGAAAAGGAGCAAATATTAGAGACCTATTCTACACAGCTCCAAAAGTCCTGAAACTTCACGGAAGACGTTTTTAGAATATATAAAAAAATACTGAGCGCAAGAAGTTCACTAGGGGGGCCACACCCTGCGCACGAGGGTGGGGGCGGGCCCCTACCTCGTGGGCCCCCTAGTGGCCCTCCGATGGCCATCTTCTGCTATATGAAGTCTTCAATGAGGAAAAAAATCACAAGCCATCTTCTCGGACGAAACTCCGCCGCCACGAGGCGGAACCTTGGCAGAACCAATCTAGGGCTCTGGCAGAGCTGTTCTGCCGGGGAAACTTCCCTCAGGGAGGGGGGAATCATCGCCATCGTCATCACCAACGCTCCTCTCATCGGGAGAGGGCAATCTCCATCAACATCTTCACCAGCACCATCTCCTCTCAAAACCCTAGTTCATCTCTTGTATCCAATTCTTGTCTCCAAGTCTGGGATTGGTACTAGTAGGTTGCTAGTAGTGTTAATTACTAATTGTAGTTGATGCTAGTTGGTTTATTTGGTGGAAGATCATATGTTCAGATCCTATATGCATATTAATACCCCTCTGATTATGAACATGAATATGCTTTGTGAGTAGTTACGTTTGTTCCTGATGACATGGGAGAAGTCTTGCTATTAGTAGTCATGTGAATTTGGTATTCGTTTGATATTTTGATGAGATGTACGTTGTCTCTCCTCTAGTGGTGTTATGTGAACGTCGACTACATAACACTTCACCATTATTTGGGCCTATAGGAAGGCATTGGGAAGTAATAAGTAGATGATGGGTTGCTAGAGTGACAGAAGCTTAAACCCTAGTTTATGTGTTGCTTCATAAGGGGTTGATTTGGATCCATATGTTTCATGCTATGTTTAGGTTTACCTTAATACTTTTCTTGTAGTTTCGAATGCTTACAATAGAGGTTAATCATAAGTGGGATGGTTGTCCAAGTAAGGACAGTACCCAAGCACCGGTCCACCCACATATCAAATTATCAAAGTACCGAACACGAATCATATGAATGTGATGAAAACTAGCTTGGCGATATTCCCATGTGTCCTCGGGAGCGCTTTTCTCTATATAAGAGTTTGTCCAGGCTTATCCTTTGCTACGAAAAGGATTGGGCCAGCTTGCTGCACTTTATTTACTTTTGTTACTTGTTGCTCGTTACAATTATCCTATCACAAAACTATCTATTACCACTTATTTTAGTACTTGCATAGAATACCTTGCTGGAAACCGCTTATCATTTCCTTCTGCTCCTCGTTGGGTTCAACACTCTTACTTATCAAAAGGACTACGATAGATCCCCTATACTTGTGGGTCATCAGGAACCCGCAAGTTGATCACCAAAACATACATCAAGTGAATCAATAGAATAACCCATTGTCATCACGGTTATCCCACGCAAGACATACATCAAGTGTTCTCAAATCCTTAAAGACTCAATCCGATAAGATAACTTCAAAGGGAAAAACTCAATCCATTACAAGAGAGTAGAGGGGGAGAAACATCATAAGATCCAACTATAATAGCAAGCCATTTCGTGGAATTTGGAATCATCATCGCTTCCTCATCGTTCGTAGGTTCATCATGGTCAATTAACATGACCTCCAGAACAGGATTACCGTACCACTCTGGTGCAGATCTCACTCTGGTTGACCTACGAGGTTCGGTAGTAACTTGATCTAAACTTACATGATCATCATCATTAGCTTCCTCACTAATTGGTGTAGGAGTCACAAAAACAGATTTCTGTGATGAACTACTTTCCAATAAGGGAGAAGGTACAGTTACCTCATCAAGTTCTACTTTCCTCCCGCTCACTTCCTTCGAGAGAAACTCCTTCTCTAGAAAGGATCCATTCTCAGCAAGAAATATCTTGCCTTAGGATCTATGATAGAAGGTGTACCCAACAGTTACTTTTGGGTATCCTATGACGACACATTTCTCCGATTTGGGTTTGAGCTTATCAGGATGAAACTTTTCACATAAGCATCGCAACCCCAAACTTTAAGAAACGACAACTTTGGTTTCTTGCCAAACCATAGTTCATATGGTGTCGTCTCAACGGATTTAGATGGTGCCCTTTTAACGTGAATGCAGTTGTCTCTAATGTATAACCCCAAAAACGATAGTGGTAAATCGGTAAGAAACATCATAGATTGCACCATATGTAATAAAGTACGGTTACGATGTTCGGACACACCATTACGCTCTGGTGTTCCAGGTGGCGTTAGTTGCGAAACTATTCCGCATTGTTTTAAATGAAGACCAAACTCGTAACTCAAATATTCTCCTCCATGATCAGATCATAGAAACTTTATTTTCTTGTTACGATGATTTTTTACTTCACTCTGAAATTATATTAACTTTTCAAATGTTTCAGACTTATGTTTCATCAAGTAGATATACCCATATCTGCTCAATTCATCTGTGAAGGTCAGAAAATAACGATACCCGCCGCGAGTCTCAACACTCATCGAATTGCATACATCAGTATGTATTATTTCCAATAAGTCAGTTGCTCGCTCCATTGTTCTGGAGAACGTCGTCTTAGTCATCTTGCCCATGAGGCATGGTTCGCAAGCATGAACTGATTCATAATGAAGTGATTTCAAAAGCCCATCATCATGGATTTTCTTCATGCGCTTTACACCAATATGACCTAAAATGGAAGTGCCACAAATAAGTTGCACTATCATTATTAACTTTGCATCTTTTGGCTTCAATATTATGAATATGTGTCTCACTACGATCGTGATCCAACTAACCATTTTCATTGGGTGTATAACCATAGAAGGTTTTATTCATGTAAACAGAACAACAATTATTCTTTAATTTAAATGAATAACCATTTTGCAATAAACATGATCAAATCATATTCATGCTCAATGCAAACACCAAATAACACTTATTTAGGTTCAACACTAATCCCGAAAGTATAGGGAGTGTGCGATGATGATCATATTAATCTTGGAACTACTTCCAACACAGATTGTCACCTCGCCCTTTAACTAGTTTCTGTTCATTCTGCAACTCCCGTTCCGAGTTACTACTCTATAGCAACTGAACTAGTATCAAATACTTGAGGGGTTGCTATAAACACTAGTAAAGTACACATCAATAACATGTATATCAAATATACCTTTGTTCACTTTGCCATCCTTCTTATCCGCCAAATACTTGGGGCAGTTCCGCTTCCAGTGACCAGTCCCTTTGCAGTAGAAGCACTTAGTCTCAAGCTTAGGTCCAGACTTGGGCTTCTTCACTTGAGCAGCAACTTGCTTGCCGTTCTTCTTGAAGTTCCCCTTCTTCCCTTTGCCCTTTTCCTTGAAACTAGTGTTCTTTTCAACCATCAACACTTGATGCTCTTTCTTGATTTCTACCTTCATCGATTTCATCATCATGAAAAACTCAGGAATCGTTTTCGTCATCCCTTGCATACTATAGTTCATCACGAAGTTCTACTAACTTGGTGATGATGACTAGAGAATTCTGTCAATCACTATTTTATCTGGAAGATTAACTCCCACTTGATTCAAGCGATTGTAGTACCTAGACAATCTGAGCACATGCTCACTGCTTGAGCTATTCTCCTCCATATTTTAGCTATAGAACTTGTTGGAGACTTCATATCTCTAACCTTGGGTATTTGCTTGTGTCGGCGTCCTGGGAACGGGGGTCCCCAGGCTTGCCTGCCTGCGGCCCGCGGTGTGGCTGAGCTTGCAGGCCGTACAACCCATCTTCACCAACAAAGCATCCAAGACCCTCGCGAGGGTCCAAGCCTCACGAGGCAGACGACGCAAGACCTCCTCGGGAGTAGCCTAGCTAGGCAGGCTCACGAGGAGCGGAGATATCAAGGAGGGGCAAACCTCACGAGGCCCTCGTGATGTGAGCCATGACGCACGACACCAGGCGGGCACCAGGGTGCGCAGCGTCCTGTTTCCTCTTTGGTGCAAAGGAGGCCAGCACAGGCAAAGAGTACCGAGGCATCAGGCAAAGGTTGCTATATTGGTGCAACGAGACCAAGACCAGGAGGACGGCAAGATGGAGGTCATCGTGGATCCCAAGACGGCGTCACCACAAAGCTTTTCGCAGGCGAAGACCACTTTTGTCAGGACAACTTGTACTAGCTGTCCCCCTTCAAATTGGCCTGCCATTGTTGGCTCCCTTCCCGCTCGATATTTGGGAAGAGGACCAGGGCCAATATAAATAGGACTAGCCACCACCCTAGCAAGGTACGGATCATTCAGACCATCCTCACACACACAAGCTCACCGAGCTCAAGAACACCTCAACCTCAGGAGGCTGTTCTTCCCTTGTACTGTTCATCATTAGCCCTAGAGGCAATCCACCACCACCACACTGGAGTAGGGTATTACACCACAATGGTGGCCCGAACCAGTATAAATCTTGTGTCTTTCTGTGTTGCGAGTTCATCGAGTTCGTCCACGAGATCTTAGCGAGCTAGGGCGTAGATTGGTGGGAAGGAAAGACTTCGCGCGCACCCCAGTGCTCAAACCTTAAGGGTTTGCTGGAAACCCACATCCGACATTTGGCGCGCCAGGTAGGGGTGTGCCGGAGCTCCTCCTCCACCGGCCAGCTCGTCGACGCTCCTCAGCCACGATGTCTGGCGACTCAAGGGCCGGCTCCGACCGCTGGGCAGCCTGGCCAGCCCAAGCAGCGCCGCCTGCCCATGAAGGTCTCGACCCTGCACTCCAGGCGGCACGAGCGCCACCAAACTCCGCCGGGCGCGGGTAGCACAGCCAGGCGTCATCCACCCTCATCCCACGGCAGGTACGGGCCGCCGCAAGAGCGGCGAGCCATGCCGCAGCAACGGCGCCACACTCACGACGGGAGCAAGCGAACATGCGGGCAGCGCTCACCGTGGCAAGGGAGTTGCTGTGGTGCAGACTGATGGAAAGCGGTCGGGACACACTGCTGGAGCGTGTTGCTGAGCTGTTGGATGCAGCGGCATCAGCAGCACCACCCTTCTGCTATCGACTTCCTCCCCAGGCCACTGCAGGGGCGCGTGGCGAACCTCACCACATCCGCGCGCCATCAACTACGCCCGGGGGCTTCATCAACATCAGCACGACCAGCGGCGTAGGGGGCTCCGACTCCCCCATGCCGCACGCGGTGGGCACGGGCGCAAGCATCTCTCCCCATGGTCCCAGCCGGATGTCGTGTTGTGCCGAGCAACATGGTGCGTGGGGCACCACGGCGAGGTGTTCGGGGTGACGGCCCCGGAAGCCTACGTGCCCCGCACAATGGACCAAGGGTACGCACCAGAGGACGACCCAGGCTCGTTCATTGGAGAAGATTGGGGAGAGGGGGCGCTAGGAGTCGACGCCTTCCAAGAACCAACAGAGAGCCACAACGATCGCGCCGACAACGGCAACTACAGGGTACCGCTAATCTCTCAGGAACAGGCTTATGCTAAGCATGGGCTGCAGATGAATCAGGTTGCAGCATCGATCGACGACCCTGGCACGGCGGCACCCGTTCCGACAAGGGAGACACGCTGGGGCCGCTGGGAGGAAGCCAGGAGCAAGGCCCCTCCCCAAGGCATGCGAAACCAGGGGACACCCGAAGGTAGGCCCTCTGCCGGGGTGGCTTCGACAACCCTTCCCCCGGCAGAGGACCCATGGTCGCCGAGGGAACCGCTGGTGTCCCCTTTCCATCCTTTGTGTCGTCCTGGTGACCGGGCGGCTCAAAGGAGGTTGAGGGTGGCGCAAGGCGGGGCCATCGACTGGCGATAAGAAGCAAGGCATGTACCTGTGAAGAAGGCCCGGAGCCTGTGAAGCTCGCCGCCCGTGACACTCTCACGTAATAATGAGTTGGGGTTGTACACGCCCCGGAGTCTTAGGAGCGCCGGTCTCAGGCCCTCGGGCTCCCTCCCACGCCTAGTGGCAGCACTTAGCTCCGCGCTGGTGAGAAGACTTGAAGACCCGAAGACTAGACTAGGTGCCGGACGCGGCCTTTTGCTTTGCATCTCTCTTTCTGTGGCTTTGCTTTCTGGATCTGGACTTAAGTTGAAGCTGTATTTTTTATCGATGCGTGCGGGGGGTGCCTTTTCTCATTCGAGCCGTTTCTTGCCTTCTGGATCTCGTTTGGTTTGGTACTCTTGTCCATCACCTTTTCCTCGCAAAGCTCCTCGCGAGCCGGACCACGCAAAGCACACGCTCATCAAGTACACGCTAGCACTACACCCGGTGCTCACCTCTTACGGGACCCCCTCAAACGGGGCGGTGAGTGATACGTCTCCAACGTATCTATAATTTTTGATTGCTCCATGCTATATTATCTACTGTTTTGGACCTTATTGGGCTTTATTACCCACTTTTATATTATTTTTGGGACTAACCTATTAACCAGAGGCCCAGCCCAGAATTGCTGTTTTTTTTGCCTATTTTAGGGTTTCGAAGAAAAGGAATATCAAACGGAGTCCAAACGGAATGAAACCTTCGGGAACGTGATTTTCTCACCGAACATGATCCAGGAGACTTGGACCCTATGTCAGGAAATAAAGGAGGAAGCCACGAGGTAGGGGGGCGCGCCTCCCCCCCAGGCGCGCCCTCCACCCTCGTGGGCCCCCTGTTGCTCCACCGATGTACTCCTTCCTCCTATATATACCTACGTACCCCCAAATGATCAGATACGGAGCCAAAACCCTAATTCCACCGTCGTAACTTTCTGTATCCATGAGATCCCATCTTGGGGCCTGTTCCGGAGCTCCGCCGGAGGGGGCATCCATCACGGAGGGCTTCTACATCAACACCATAGCCTCTCCGATGAAGTGTGAGTAGTTTACCTCAGACCTTCGGGTCCATAGTTATTAGCTAGATGGCTTCTTCTCTCTTTTTGGATCTCAGTACAATGTTCTCCCCCTCTCTTGTGGAGATCTATTCAATGCAATCTTCTTTTTGCGGTGTGTTTGTTGAGACCGATGAATTGTGGGTTTATGATCAAGATTATCTATGAACAATATTTGAATCTTCTCTAAATTCTTTCATGTATGATTGGTTATCTTTGCAAGTCTCTTCGAATTATCAGTTTGGTTTGGCCTACTAGATTGATCTTTCTTGCAAAGGGAGAAGTGCTTAGCTTTGGGTTCAATCTTGCGGTGTCCTTTCCCAGTGACAGTAGGGGCAGCAAGGCACGTATTGTATTGTTGCCATCGAGGATAACAAGATGGTTTTTTTATCATATTGCATGAATTTATCCCTCTACATCATGTCATCTTGCTTAAGGAGTTACTCTGCTTTCATGAACTTAATACTCTAGATGCATGCTGGATAGCGGTCGATGAGTGGAGTAATAGTAGTAGATGCAGGCAGGAGTCAGTCTACATGTCTCGGACGTGATGCCTATATACATGATCATACCTAGATATTCTCATAACTGTGCTCAGTTCTGTCAATTGCTCAACAGTAATTCGTTCACCCACCGTAAAGTAATTATGCTCTTGAGAGAAGCCACTAGTGAAACCTATGGCCCCCGGGTCTATCTTCATCATATTAATCTTCCAATACTTAGTTATTTCCTTTGATTTTTTACTTTGCTTTTATTTTACTTTGCATCTTTATCATAAAAATACCAAAAATATTATCTTATCAGATCTATCAGATCTCACTCTCGAAAGTGACCGTGAAGGGATTGACAACCCCTTATCACGTTGGTTGCGAGGAGTTATTTGTTTTGTGCAGGTACTAGGGACTCGCGCAAAGCCTCCTACTGGATTGATACCTTGGTTCTCAAAATTGAGGGAAATACTTACGCTACTTTGCTGCATCATCCTTTCCTCTTCAAGGAAATCCAACGCAGTGCTCAAGAGGTAGCAAGAAGATTTCTGGCGCCGTTGCCGGGGAGGTTCACGCAAGTCAAGATTTGACTCCCGACAATGAGCCATTTCTAGCGCCGTTGCCGGGGAGTCTATGCAAAAGTCAACATACCAAGTACCCATCACAACGCTTATCTCCCACATTACATTATTTGCCATTTGCCTCTCGTTTTCCTCTCCCCCAGTTCACCCTTGCCGTTTTATTCGCCCTCTCTCTCTATCCTCCCTCTCATTCTCTATTTGCCTCTTTTTGCCCGCTTGCTTTTTGTTTGCTTGTGTGTTGGATTGCTTGCTTGTCACGATGGCTCAATATAACACTAAATTGTGTGACTTTTCCAATACCAACAACAATGATTTTATTAGCACTCCGATTACTCCTCTTACCGATGCTGAATCTTGTGAAATTAATGCCTCTTTGCTGAATCTTGTCATGAAAGATCCGTTTTCCGGCCTTCCTAGTGAAGATGCCGCTACCCATCTAAATAGCTTCGTTGATTTGTGTGATATGCAAAAGAAGAAATATGTGGACAACGATATTGTTAAATTGAAGCTATTTCCTTTTTCGATTAGAGATCGTGCTAAAGCTTGGTTTTCGTCTTTGCCTAAAAATAGTATTGATTCTTGGAACAAGTGCAAAGATGCTTTTATCTCTAAGTATTTTCCTCCCGCTAAGATCATCTCCCTTAGAAACGATATTATGAATTTTAAGCAACTTGATCATGAACATGTTGCACAAGCTTGGGAGAGGATGAAATTAATGATACGTAATTTCCCTACTCATGGTTTGAATTTGTGGATGATTATACAAAACTTTTATGCCGGATTGAATTTTGCTTCCAGAAATCTTTTAGATTCGGCCGCGGGAGGCACTTTTATGGAAATCACTTTAGGAGAAGCTACTAAACTCCTAGGTAATACTATGGTTAACTATTCTCAATGGCATACTGAAAGATCTACTAATGAAAAGGTGCATGTGATAGAAGAAATTAATGTTTTGAGTGGAAAGATGGATGAACTTATGAAATTATTTGCTAGTAAGAGTGTTTCTTCTGATCCTAATGATATGCCCTTGTCTACTTTGATTGAGAACAATAATGAATCTATGGATGTGAATTTTTTTGGTAGGAATAATTTTGGTAACAATGCGTATAGAGGAAACTTTAATCCTAGGCCTTATCCTAGTAATCCATCTAATAATTATGGAAATTCCTACAACAACTCTTATGGAAATTTGAATAAGATGCCCTCGGAAATTGAGAATAGTGTTAAGGAATTTATGAATTCACAAAAGAATTTCAATGCTTTGCGTGAAGAGAAATTGCTTAAAGTTGATGATTTGGCTAGGAACGTTGATAGAATTTCTCTTGATGTTGATTCTTTAAAGCTTAGATCTATTTATCCTAAGCATGATATCAATGAGTCTCTCAAAGCCATGAGAATTTCCAATTATGAGTGCAAAGAAAGAACCGCTAGGATGCGTGCTAAGAAAGATGCCTTTATAAGAGCGTGTTCTTCTATTTCCTATGAAAATAAATATGAAGATCTAAAATTATTGATGTGTCCCCTATTAAATCTTTGTTTTGCAATATGAATCTTGATAATGATGGGACTGAATATGATCCACCTTTACCTAGAAGGCGTTCCAATAATTTGGAGTTTTAAGATCTTGATGCTAAATTTGATGAAAGTGGGATTGAAGAAATTAAAACCGTAGATGTTGCTAAACCCACCATTATGGATTTCAAGGAATTTAATTATGAAAATTGCTCTTTTATTGATTGTATTTCCTTGTTGCAATCCATGCTAAATTCTCCTCATGCTTATAGTCAAAATAAAGCGTTTACTAAACATATCGTTGATGCCTTGATGCAATCTTATGAAGAAAAACTTGAGTTGGAACTTTCTATCCCTAGAAAACTTTATGATGAGTGGGAACCAACTATTAAAATTAAAATTAAATATCATGAATGCTATGCTTTGTGTGATTTGGGTGCTAGTGTTTCCATGATTCCAAAGACTTTGTGTGATTTGTTAGGTTTCCGTGATTTTGTTGATTGCTCTCTGAACTTGCGCCTTGCGGATTCCACTATTAAGAAACCTATGGGAAGAATTAATGATGTTCTTATTGTTGCAAATAGGAATTATGTGCCCGTAGATTTTATTTTTCTTGACATAGATTGCAATCCTTCATGTCCTATTATTCTTGGTAGACCTTTCCTTAGAACGATTGGTGCAATTATTGATATGAAGGAAGGAAATATTAGATTCCAATTTCCATTAAGGAAAGGCATGGAACACTTTCCTAGAAATAAAATTAAATTACCTTATGAATCTATTATGAGAGCCACTTATGGATTGCCTACCAAATATGGCAATACCTAGAACTATCCTTGCTTTTTATGCCTAGCTTGGGGCGTTATACGATAGCGCTTGTTGGGAGGCAACCCAATTTTATTTTTATTCCTTGCTTTTTGCTCCTGTTTAGTAATCAATAATTTACCTAGCCTCTGTTTTGGTTGTGTTTTTTGTGTTTAATTAGTGTTGTGCCAAGTAGAACCGTTGGGAAGACTTGGGGAAAGTCTTGATATCTTGCTGTAAAAAACAGAAACTTTAGCGCTCACGAGAACTGCCGCCATTTTTATTTCGAAAGTGCTATTTAGTTAATTATTTTTGCAGATGATTAATAGATAAATTCCTCACGTTCAGAAATTTATTTTAGAATTTTGGGGGTTCCAGATCTTGCGCTAGCTACAGATTACTACAGACTGATCTGTTTTTGACAGATTCTGTTTTTCGTGTGTTGTTTGCTTATTTTGATGAATATATGGCTAGTAAAATAGTTTATAAACCATAGAGAAGTTGGAATACGGTAGGTTTAACACCAATATAAATAAAGAATGATTTCATTACAGTACCTTGAAGTGGTCTTTTGTTTTCTTTCCCTAACGGAGCTCACGAGATTTTCTACTTTGAGTTTTGTGTTGTGAAGTTTTCAAGTTTTGGGTAAAGATTTGATGGATTATGGAACAAGGAGTGGCAAGAGCCTAAGCTTGGGGATGCCCATGGAACCCCCAATATAATCTAAGGACACCTAAAAGCCAAAGCTTGGGGATGCCCCGGAAGGCATCCCCTCTTTCGTCTACTTCTATCGGTAACTTTACTTGGAGATATATTTTTATTCACCACATGATATGTGTTTTGCTTGGAGCGTCTTGTATGATTTGAGTCTTTTATTTTTAGTTTACCACAATCATCCTTGCTGTACACACCTTTTGAGAGAGCCATACATGATTTGGAATTTGTTAGAATACTCTATGTGCTTCGCTTATATCTTTTGAGTTATATAGTTTTGCTCTAGTACTTCACTTATATCTTTTAGAGCATGGTGGTGGATTTGTTTTATAGAAATTATTGATCTCTCATGCTTCACGTAGATTATTTTGAGAGTCTTAAATAGCATGGTAATTTGCTTAAATAATCCTATTATGCTAGGTATTCAAGATTAGTAAAATTTTCTTATGAGTGTTTTGAATACTAAGAGAAGTTTGATGCTTGATGATTGTTTTGAGATATGGAGGTAATAATATCAAAGTTGTGCTAGTTGAGTAGTTGTGAATTTGAGAAATTCTTGTGTTGAAGTTTGCAAGTCCCATAGCATGCACGTATGGTAAACGTTATGTAACAAATTTGAAACATGAGGTGTTCTTTGATTGTCCTCCTTATGAGTGGTGGTCGGGGACGAGCGATGGTCTTTTCCTACCAATCTATCCCCCTAGGAGCATGCGTGTAGTGCTTGGTTTTTGATGACTTGTAGATTTTTGCAATAAGTATGTGAGTTCTTTATGACTAATGTTGAGTCCATGGATTATACGCACTCTCACCCTTCCATCATTGCTAGCCTCTTCGGTACCGTGCATTGCCCTTTCTCACATTGAGAGTTGGTGCAAACTTCGCCGGTGCATCCAAACCCCGTGATATGATACACTCTTTCACACATAAACCTCCTTATATCTTCCTCAAAACAGCCACCATACCTACCTATTATGGCATTTCCATAGCCATTCCGAGATATATTACCATGCAACTTTCCACCATTCCGTTTATCATGGCACATTCATCATTGTCATATTGCTTAGCATGATCATGTAGTTGACATAGTATTTGTGGCAAAGCCACCGTTCATAATTTTCATACATGTCACTCTTGATTCATTGCATATCCCTGTACACCGCCGGAGGCATTCATATAGAGTCATACTTTGTTCTAGTATCGAGTTGTAATCATTGAGTTGTAAATAAATAGAAGTGTGATGATTATCATTTTCTAGAGCATTGTCCCAAGTGAGGAATAAAAAAAAAGAGAAAGGCCATAAAAAAGAGAAGGCCCAAAAAAATGAGAGAAAAAGAGAGAAGGGACAATGCTACTATCCTTTGCCACACTTGTGCTTCAAAGTAGCACCATAATCTTCATAATAGAGGGTATTTTGTTTTGTCACTTTCAAATACTAGTGGGAATTTTTCATTATAGAACTTGGCTTGTATATTCCAACAATGGGCCTCCTCAAGTGCCCTAGGTCTTCGTGAGCAAGCAAGTTGGATGCACACCCACTTAGTTTCTTTTGTTGAGCTTTCATACATTTATAGCTCTAGTGAATCTGTTGCATGGCAATCCCTACTCCTTGCATTAACATCAATCGATGGGCATCTCCATAGCCCATTGATTAGCCTCGTTGATGTGAGACTTTCTCCTTTTTTGTCTTCTCCACATAACCCCCATCATCATATTCTATTCCACCCATAGTGCTATGTCCATGGCTCGCGCTCATATATTGCGTGAAAGTTTATAGGTTTGAGATTACTAAAGTATGAAACAATTGCTTGGCTTGTCATCGGGGTTGTGCATGATGAGAGCATTCTTGTGTGATGAAAATGGAGCATGACTAAACTATATGATTTTGTAGGGATGGACTTTCTTTGGCCATGTTATTTTGAGAAGACATAATTGCTTAGTTAGTATGCTTGAAGTATATTATTTTTATGTCAATATGAACTTTTATCTTGAATCTTTCGGATCTGAATATTCATACCACAATTAATAAGAATTACATTGAAATTATGCCAAGTAGCATTCCACATCAAAAATTCTATTTTTATCATTTACCTACTCGAGGACGAGCAGGAATTAAGCTTGGGGATGCTTGATACGTCTCCAACGTATCTATAATTTTTGATTGTTCCATGTTATATTATCTACTGTTTTGGACAGTATTGGGCTTTATTATCCACTTTTATATTATTTTTGGGACTAACCTACTAACCGGAGGCCCAACCCAGAATTGTTGTTTTTGCCTATTTTAGGGTTTCGAAGAAAAGGAATATCAAACGGAGTCCAAACGGAATGAAACCTTCGGGAACGTGATTTTCTCACTGAACATGATCCAGGAGACTTGGACCTTATGTCAAGAAATAAAGGAGGAAGCCCCGAGGTAGGGGGGGCGCGCCTACCCCCCCAGGCGCGCCCTCCACCCTCGTTGGCCCCCTGTTGCTCCACCGACGTACTCCTTCCTCCTATATATACCTACGTACCCCCAAACGATCAGGTACGGAGCCAAAACCCTAATTCCACCGCCGTAACTTTCTGTATCCATGAGATCCCATCTTGGGGCCTATTCCGGAGCTCTACCGGAGGGGGCATCCATCACGGAGGGCTTCTACATCAACACCATAGCCTCTCCGATGAAGCGTGGGTAGTTTACCTCAGACCTTCGGGTCCATAGTTATTAGCTAGATGGCTTCTTCTCTCTTTTTGGATCTCAATACAATGTTCTCCCCCTCTCTTGTGGAGATCTATTCGATGTAATCTTGTTTTTGCGGTGTGTTTGTTGAGACCGATGAATTGTGGGTTTATGATCAAGATTATCTATGAACAATATTTGAATCTTCTCTGAATTCTTTTATGTATGATTGGTTATCTTTGCAAGTCTCTCCGAATTATCAGTTTGGTTTGGCCTACTAGATTGATCTACCTTGCAATGGGAGAAGTGCTTAGCTTTGGGTTCAATCTTGCGGTGTCCTTTCCCAGTGACAGTAGGGGCAGCAAGGCACGTATTGTATTGTTGCCATCGAGGATAACAAGATGCGTTTTTTAATCATATTGTATGAATTTATCCCTCTACATCATGTCATCTTGCTTAAGGCGTTACTCTGTTTTGATGAACTTAATACTCTAGATGCATGCTGGATAGCGGTCGATGAGTGGAGTAATAGTTGTAGATGCAGGCAGGAGTCGGTCTACTTGTCTCGGACGTGATGCCTATATACATGATCATACCTAGATATTCTCATAACTATGCTCAATTCTGTCAATTGCTCAACAGTAATTTGTTCACCCACCGTAAAATACGTATGCTCTTGAGAGAAGCCACTAGTGGAACCTATGGCCCCCGGCTCTATCTTCATCATATTAATCTTCAGTTATTTCCTTTGCTTTTTTACTTTGCTTTTATTTTACTTTGCATCTTTATCATAAAAATACAAAAAATATTATCTTATCATATCTATCAGATCCCACTCTCGTAAGTGACCGTGAAGGGATTGACAACCCCTTATCGCATTGGTTGCGAGGAGTTATTTGTTTTGTGCAGGTACTAGGGACTCGCGCAAAGCCTCCTACTGGATTGATACCTTGGTTCTCAAAATTGAGGGAAATACTTACGCTACTTTGCTGCATCATTCTTTCCTCTTCAAGGAAATCCAACGCAGTGCTCAAGAGCTCTGCAGTGAGCTCTGCAGGATTCTCAGGAACTCGTCGCCTCGTGACCTAGCCCTAAGCTGGCGCTGACTAAGGTAAACCGCGTCGGGAAACTCACCCCCGGCTTCATGAGCTCACTTGGACATATACCCACATCACATGGGAAAGTAAAAAAAATGCAATTTGCTTACACGAGGGGCTCCCCCTCTCAAAATGCTCTTACAAATCTTTCAAGGGCCACGCCCGAGTTTTGCGTGCAGGATGAAACAATAGGCGAACATGGGATCAGCCAGAGATATCACTCGCTACATCACCCGCGGACGCGTCACTCGTGTCGTCATCATCTTCGTCGGAATCGCCGCCGCCGTTGGCGACGCCCCCATCACCATCATCAACAACGTCACCTTCATCCATGATGACCACCACCGCGTCATCCTTCGAGGTGAAGGCCCTGACCAACGCGTCGACATGGTCCTCTACCCAACACGCCAGGTCTCCCCGGACGGCCGTGGCTATGGGGGCAATGGCGGCGTCGAAGTCGAAGTTGGGGTCCGCATTCAGAAGATGGCTGAAGACACAGGAGAAGGCGCGCTGAAGCAGGCCACGACCCCTCTCTTCCACAAGCTGCCGGGCTCTGGCAGATTGAGCCTCCAGGCGCGTCACCACCTTGGTGAAGAAGATCAGCTGGCTGGCGTAGTCGTTCGAATGAGGGGCCGGGGCATTCTCGTCACAGATATAACCAAGGGCGGCGTTGGCCCTGTTCCGAAGGTCTTGAAGCATAGGATCATGCTCATGCTCTAGCGTTCGGCGTTCGAGCACTTCCTCCCTGTTTTGCCATGCGACGGCCTCGGTGACGTCAATTCGTCTCCGGAGGGAAAGCAGCTCGGCGCGGGCGGAGGCCAAGTCCGCCTGCGCCGTAACTAGGGCGGCGGTTGTGGCCTCCGTGCGCCTCTCAGCCTCGTCCAACCTGGGCCTGAGGGCAGCAGCCCTGCCCGCACCCTCCATACCGGTGAGCTTCAGCTTCAAGTCGTACCTGCCCTCCAGATCTGTGCGAACCTCGGCCACTGATACGTCTCCAACGTATCTATAATTTTTGATTGCTCCATGCTATATTATCTTCTGTTTTGGATGTTTATGGGCTTTATTATACACTTTTATATTATTTTTGGGACTAACCTATTAACCCAGAGCCCAGTGCCAGTTTCTGTTTTTTCCTTGTTTTAGAGTACCGCAGAAAAGGAAAATCAAACGGAGTCCAATTGACTTGAAACTTCATGGAACTTATTTTTGGAAGGAAAGTGATGACCCACAAGTATAGGGGATCTATCGTAGTCCTTTCTATAAGTAAGAGTGTCGAACCCAACGAGGAGAAGAAGGAAATGATAAGCGGTTTTCAGCAAGGTATTCTCTGCAAGTACTGAAATAAGTGGTAACAGATAGTTTTGTGATAAGATAATTTGTAACGAGCAACAAGTAACAAAAGTAAATAAAGTGCAGCAAGGTGGCCAATCCTTTTTGTAGCAAAGGACAAGCCTGGACAAACTCTTATATAAGGAAAAGCGCTCCCGAGGACACATGGGAATATCGTCAAGCTAGTTTTCATCACGTTCATATGATTCGCGTTCGGTACTTTGATAATTTAACATGTGGGTGGACCGGTGCTTGGGTGCTATTCTTACTTGAAAAAGCATCCCACTTATGATTAACCTCTATTGCAAGCATCCGCAAATACAACAAAAGTATTAAGGTAAACCTAACCATAGCATGAAACATATGGATCCAAATCAGCCCCTTACGAAGCAACGCATAAACTAGGGTTTAAGCTTCTGTCACTCTAGCAACCCATCATCTACTTATTACTTCCCAATGCCTTCCTCTAGGCCCAAATAATGGTGAAGTGTTATGTAGTCGACGTTCACATAACACCACTAGAGGCTAGACAACATACATCTCATCAAAATATCGAACGAATACCAAATTCACATGACTACTAATATCAAGACTTCCCCCTTGTCCTCAGGAACAAACGTAACTACTCACAAAGCATATTCATGTTCATAATCAGAGGGGTAATAATATGCATAAAGGATCTGAACATATGATCTTCCACCTATTAAACCAACTAGCATCAACTACAAGGAGTAATTAACACTACTAGCAACCTAGTAGCACCAATCCCGGACTTGGAGACGAGAATTGGATACAAGAGATGAACTAGGGTTTTGAGATGAGATGGTGCTGATGAAGATGTTGATGGAGATTTCCTTCTCCTGATGAGAGGAGCGTTGGTGATGACGATGGCGATGATTTCCCCCTCCGGGAGGGAAGTTTCCTCGGCAGAACAGCTTTGCCAGAGCCCTAGATTGGTTCTGCCAAGGTTCCGCCTCGTGGCGCCGGAGTTTCGTCCCAAAAGGTTGCTTTTGGTTTTTTTCTCGACGAAAGACTTCATATAGCAGAAGATGGTCATCGAAGAGCCACCAGGGGGCCCACGAGGTAGGGGGCGCGCCCCCCACCCTCATGGACAGGGTGTGGGCCCCCTGGTCTTCATCTTTGGCCAGGATTCTTCATCATTTATTATAAGGTATTCTGTGGAGTTTTAGGACTTTTGGAGTTGTGCAGAATAGGTCTCTAATATTTGCTCCTTTTCCAGCCCAGAATTCCAGCCGCCGGCATTCTCCCTCCTTATGTAAACCTTGTAAAATAAGAGAGAATAGCCATAAGTATTGTGACATAATGTGAAATAACAGCCCATAATGCAATAAATATCGATATAAAAGCATGATGCAAAATGGACGTATCAACTCCCCCAAGCGTAGACCTCGCTTGTCCTCAAGCGAAAGCCGATAACAATAAAAATAAAATACGGACATGGAGGCATCATGATTATTCTCATAACAACAACATATATAGATATTGTCATATGATTACTTATGTTCAAGTGATGATCTATTCACAATGCAAAAGTATGAATCAGAAACCTTATTGAGAACCAACAAACTATAACCTCAGTCATTGAAGCAATTGCAATTTATCATAACATCCAAAAGAGTCTATGTCATAGCTAAAAAGCAAGTCCACATACTCAACTATCATCTAGTCCTTCATAATTGCTAACACTCACGCAATACTTGTGGTTACGGAGTTTTAATCGGACATAGAGAAAGATAGGGGCTTATAGTTTCGCCCCACAACCTTTTACCTCGAGGGTAATGTCAACAATAATAACTCATGCCCCCCTACATCCAATTAGATATATATATATATATATATATCAGGTTCTTTCCAACATGCTGGGCTTGCCAAAGGATAAAATGAAAAAGGAAAGGTGAATATCACCATGACTCTTGCATAAGGTAGAAGATAATAATAAAATATAGGCCCTTCGCAGAGGGAAGCAGAGGTTGCCATGCGCTTTTATGGTTGGATGCACAAAATCTTAATGCGAAAGAACGTCACTTTATATTGCCCCTTGTGATATGAACCTTTATTATGCAGTCCGTCGCTTTTATTACTTCCACATCACAAGATCGTATAAAGCTTATTTCTCCCACACTAATCATACATATTTAGGCTTTTCACCGATGACAACTTACTTGAAGGATCTTACTCAATCCATAGGTAGATATGGTGGACTCTCATGGCAAAACTGGTTTAAGGGTATTTGGAAGCACAAGTAGTATCTCTACTTGGTGCTGAGAATTTGGCTAGCATGAGGGGGAAAGCCAAGCTCAACATGTTGGATGATCCATGACAACATACTTTATCTCAGATATAAGAAAACATAACCCATTACGTTGTCTTCCTTGTCCAACAGCAACTCTTTAGCATGTCATATTTTGATGAGTGCTCCCAATCATAAAAGATGTCAATAATAGTATATTTATATGTGAAACCTCTCTTTCCTTATTACTTCCTGTTAATTGCAACGACGACCAAAGCTATGTCTGCCAACTCCCAACAACTTTTAATCGTCACACTCTTTCTATGTGAAGTCATTACTATCAATAAGATCAATATGAACTTTTGTTTCTTCTTATTCTTTTTCTCTTTTCTTTTATTCACCCAAGATCATAGCAAGAAAATCAAGCCCTTGACTCAACACTAATCTTTATTATATAGCTCACTGACTCGATTACATAGAGAGATCATAAGGCAAAACTCAAAACTAGATCATGCCATAAACTTTATTCTACTAGATCAAAATACTACTAATAGGATCGAACTAAGGAAAACGGTAAAGGTAGGAGTTGTGATTGTGATACGATACTGGGGCACCTCCCCCAAGCTTGGCAGTTGCCAAGGGGAGTGCCCATACCCATGTTATTATATCTCCTTGGTTGGTGAAGAAGGAGGAGGTGGTGTTGATGATGCGGGCTTGTCATCCATCTTCCAAGGCATAGGTTCACCATCATAGAAGGATGATCGAGTCTCCAGAATCCTCAAGTCTGCAGCCAAACTCATTCTTTTGAATCTATATTCATACTCACAGTTTTTGTTTTGCAGGTCATAGATTTGGGCTTGGAGGTGCTCGATCTTCTCATGTAGCTTGAAGATGGCCTCCTCGGTGTTCTTGGTATCCGGCTTGTAGTTGTTAGTGAACTCCGCGAGCATCGTGTGGCTAGCGTTGATTCCACGCTCCACCATCCCCTGGCACTTGAAAACTTGTTGCTCCATTGCTTCGAGCCTCGTCTCCATGCTTCCGGTTCCCTTTGGTCCCTCAGCATCGCAGATGTGCAGCAACCCATCACGCATCTCAATGGTTTGAGGGTGTCGCAGCACCTCCGTGAGGTAAGGGTTGATGACCTTCTCAAAGAACTTGTCCTTGGAAGCACTTGGGGACGTCATGATAATCTAGATCTGTCAGAAAAATAGCTCGAAACAAGAACCGAGAATATTTGCGTGATACGGGATTCAAAACCTTCGGGAGAATATATAGTGAATTTTTACCGACCAAAATAAGTATCGTGCAAGAAAACAGAGTCCGGAAGGCACACGAGGTGCTCATGAGGTAGGGGGGCGTGCCCAGGGGGGTAGGGCGCGCCCTCCACCCTCGTGGGGCCCTCGTGTCCTTCCCGGACTGCTACTTAATTTTCTATTTTTCTAAACATTCCAAAACGGAGAAATATTGCCTTAAAATTGTTTTGGAGTCGGTTTACTTACCGTACCACATACCTATTCCTTTCCGGAGTCTGAAACGTTCTGGAAAGTGCCCCTTATGTATTCCTCTGGGGTTATGGTTTCAATATTTATGGGATTACGTGAGATATAATGTTTAATTCTCTGACCATTTACCACCTTCGTATTTGTGCCTTTGAAGTTGTTGATTTTTATGGCACCAGAACGATAGACCTCCTCGATAACATAGGGGCCTTCCCATTTAGAGAGAAGTTTTCCTGCAAAAAATCTTAAATGAGAGTTGTATGACAGTACATAATCACCTACATTAAACTCACGCTTTTGTATCCTTTTGTCATGCCATCTTTTAACCTTTTCTTTAAACAACTTGGCATTTTCATAAGCTTGGGTTCTCCATTCATCAAGTGAGCTAATATCAAATAACCTCTTTTCGCCGGCCAGTTTGAAATCATAGTTGAGCTATTTAATAGCCCAATATGCCTTATGTTCTAGTTCGAGAGGGAAGTGACATGCTTTTCCATATACCATTTTATACGGAGACATACCCATAGGATTTTTATATGCAGTTCTATAGGCCCATAATGCATCATCAAGTTTCTTGGACCAATTCTTTCTAGACCTATTGACAGTCTGTTGCAAAATTAATTTGAGTTCTCTATTACTCAATTCTACTTGACCACTAGACTGTGGGTGATACGGAGATGCAATTCTATGATTGACGTCATATTTAGCAAGCATTTTACGGAAAGCGCCATGAATAAAATGTGAACCACCATCAGTCATTAAATATCTAGGGACTCCAAACCTCGGAAAAATAACTTCTTTAAGCATTTTAATAGAAGTGTTATGATCAGCACTACTAGTTGGAATAGCTTCTACCCACTTAGTAACGTAATCAACAGCAACTAAAATATGTGTATATCCATTAGAGGCAGGAAAAGGTCCCATATAATCAAAGCCCCAAACATCAAACGGTTCAATAACAAGCGAATAATTCATAGGCATTTCTTGACGTCTACTAATATTACCAAATCTTTGATATTCATCAGAAGATAGGACAAACTTACGGGCATCCTTGAAGAGAGTAGGCCAATAAAAACCGGATTGCAATACCTTATGTGCAGTTCTATCTCCCGCGTGGAGTCCTCCATAAGTTTCGGAGTGACACTTGCGTAGGATCTGTTCCTGTTCATGCTCAGGTACACAACGTCTAATAACACCATCTACTCCTTCTTTATAAAGATGTGGGTCATCCCAAAAGTAATGTCTCAAATCATAGAAGAACTTTTTTCTTTTGTTGGTATGTGAAGCTAGGTGGTATAAATTTAGCAACTATGTAATTAGCATAATCAGCATACCAAGGAGTACTACGAGAAGTACTTATGACATTTAATTGTTCATCAGGAAAGCTATCATCAATAGGTAGTGGGTCATCAAGAACATTCTCTAACCTAGATTAGTTGTCTGCAACGGGGTTCTCATCTCCTCTTCTATCAACAATATGCAAATCAAATTCTTGTAGCAAGAGAACCCATCTAATAAGTCTAGGTTTAGCATCTTTCTTCTCCATAAGATATTTAATAGCAGCATGATCAGTGTGGATAGTTACTTTAGAATCAACAATATAAGGTCTGAACTTATCGCACGCAAATACAAATGTTAAAAGTTCTTTTCAGTAGTAGCATAATTTCTTTGAGCATTGTCTAGAGTCTTACTAGCATAATGGATAACATTTAATTTCTTATCAACACTTTGCCCTAGAACAGCACCTACAACATAATCGCTAGCATCACACATAATTTCAAAGGGTAAATTCCAATCAGGTGGCTGAACAATAGGTGCAGAGACTAATGCTTTCTTAAGTATTTCAAATGCTTCTACACAATCATCATCAAAGACAAATGATATATCTTTTTGTAATAAATTAGTCAAAGGCCGAGAAATTTTTGAGAAGTCCTTAATGAACCTCCTATAAAATCCGGCATGACCAAGGAAACTTCTTATACCTTTGATGTCCTTGGGACATGGCATATTTTCAATAGCATCAACCTTGGCTTTATCAACTTCAATGCCTCTTTCAGAAACTTTATGCCCCAAGACAATACCCTCATTAACCATAAAGTGGCACTTTTCCCAATTCAAGACAAGATTAGTTTCTTCACATCTCTACAAAACTCGATCAAGATTGCTCAAGCAATCATCAAAAGAAGATCCATAGACAGAAAAGTCGTCCATGAAAACCTCACAAATCTTTTCACAAAAGTCAGAGAATATAGCCATCATGCATCTTGGAAAGGTAGCAGGTGCATTACATAAACCAAAAGGCATACGTCTATAAGCAAAAGTACCAAAAGGCATGTAAAAGTAGTCTTTGATTGATCTCTAGCCGACACAGGTATTTGAGAGAAACTAGAATAACCATCTAGAAAGCAGTAATGTGTATGTTTGCATAATCTTTCTAGCATTTGATCGATAAAAGGTAAGGGGTAATGATCTTTCTTAGTAGCCTTATTTAATTTGCGGAAATCAATTACCATCCTATAACCTGTAATAATTCTTTGTGGAATCAATTCATCTTTATCATTAGGAACAACAGTAATACATCCCTTCTTACGGACACAACGAACAGGACTTACCCACTGACTATCAGCAATGGGATAAATTATACCTGCCTCCAGAAGCTTTAGTATTTCTTTTCTTACCACTTCTTTCATTTTAGGATTCAGACGTCGTTGAGGATCACGAACTGGTTTGGCATCTGCTTCCAAATTTATTTTATGTTGACATAGAGTGGGACTAATGCCCTTAAGATCATCAAGAGTATATCCAATAGCAGCACGGTGCTTCTTCAGAGTTTTCAATAATCTTTCTTCTTCATGCTCTGAAAGGTTAGCACTAATATTAACAGGATATATCTTCTTTTCATCAAGATAAGCATATTTAAGATTATCAGGCAACGGTTTAAGCTCAAACACGGGATCACCCTTAGGTGGAGGGGGATCCCCTAGGATTTCAAGAAGCAAATTGTGTTTCGGAATAGGTTCCCGTTTAAAGAATACTTCATCTATTTCCCTTCTTTCATTCATAAACATATCATTCTCATGGTCTAGCAAATATTGTTCTAAAGGATCACTAGGAGGTATGGCAATAGAAGCAAGACCAATAATTTCATACTTACTAGGCAATTCTTCTTCACGGTGTTGTTTACTAAATTTAGAGAAATTAAACTCATGAGTCATATCATCTAAGCCGACAGTAACAACATCCCTTGTGCAATCTATGGTAGCATTAACAGTATTTAAGAAGGATCTACCAAATATAATGGGACAAAAGCTGTCTTGTGGGGAACCAAGAATAAGAAAATTAGCAGGATATTTAGTTTTCCCACACAAGACTTCAACATCTCTAACAATTCCCATTGGTGAAATGGTATCTCTATTAGCAAGTTTAATAGTGACATCAATTTCTTCTAACTCAACAGGTGTAATGTCATGCATAATTTCTTTGTATAAGTCAATAGGTATTGCACTAGCACTAGCACCCATATCACATAAGCCATGATAATAATGTTCTCCTATTTTAACAGAAATAACAGGCACGCCTACCACAGGTCTATTTTTATCTTTAGCACAAGGTTTAGCAATTCTAGCAGTTTCACCGCAGAACTGAATAACATGCCCATCAATATTATCAGACAAGAGATCTTTAACAATAGCAATATTAGGTTCAACTTTAACTTGCTCAGGAGGTGTATATGTTTTAATATTGCTTTTACGAACCATAGTTGAAGCTTTAGCATGATCCTTTATCCTAACAGGGAAATGTGGTTTCTCAACATAACAAGTAGGAACAATAGGATCATTATAAGTGACAGTCTTTTCTTCAACTTTAATTGGTGCTGCTACTTTTACTTCTACGGGAGGATGATATTTAAACCACTTCTCCTTAGGGAGATCAACATAAGTAGCAAAAGATTCACAGAAAGAAGCTACTATCTCAGAATCAAGTCCATATTTAGTGCTAAACTCACGGAAAATATCGGTATCCATAAAAGATTTAACACACTCAAACTTAGGTGTCATACCTGACTCCTTACCTTTGTCGAGATCCCAATCTTCAGAGTTGCGTTTAATTCTATCCAATAAATCCCATCTTAATCCAATAGTCTTCATCATAAAACAGCCAGCACAAGAAATACCGAGCATGGTGCGATTATTTTCAGAAAGCCGAGCATAAATTTTTTGAACAATTGTTTCTCTTGGGAGCTCATGATTGGGGCATGAATATAACATTGATTTAAGCCTCCCCCAAGCTTGAGCGATGCTTTATCCTTCGCGAGGCCAAAAATTATATATATAGTCGCGGTCACGATGAACAAGATGCATAGGGTAATACTTTTGATGAAATTCCAATTTCAATCTTCTATAGTTCCATGATCTCGTATCATCACATAGCCTTTGGGGCACTCTTTGAGGTTCTATGTGTTGGTTGAATAGATGAATCTGAGATTGTGTGATGCATATCGTATAATCATACCCACGGATACTTGAGGTGACATTGGAGTATCTAGGTGACATTAGGGTTTTGGTTGATTTGTGTCTTAAGGTGTTATTCTAGTACAAACTCTAGGGCTGTTTGTGACACTTATAGGAATAGCCCAACAGATTGATTGGAAAGAATAACTTTGAGGTGGTTTCGTACCCTACCATAGTCTCTTCGTCTGTTCTCCGCTAGTAGTGACTTTGGAGTGACTCTTTGTTGCATGTTGAGGGATAGTTTTATGATCCAATTATGTTATTATTGTTGAGAGGACTTGCACTAGTGAAAGTCTGAACCCTAGGCCTTGTTTCAACGCATTGCAATACTGTTTGTGCTCACTTTTATCATTAGTTACCTTGCTGTTTTTATATTTTCAGATTACAAAAACCTTTATCTACTATCCATATACCACTTGTATCACCATCTCTTCGCGGAACTAGTGCACCTATACAAGTTACCATTGTATTGGGTGTGTTGGGGACACAAGAGACTCTTTGTTATTTGGTTGCAGGGTAGCTTGAGAGAGACCATCTTCATCCTACGCCTCCTATGGATTGATAAACCTTAGGTTATCCACTTGAGGTAAATTTGCTATTGTCCTACAAACCTCTGCACTTGGAGGCCCAACAACGTCTACAAGAAGAAGGTTGTGTAGTAGACATCAAGCTCTTTTCTGGCGCCGTTGCCGGGGAGGTGAGTGCTTGAAGGTATATCTTTAGATCTTGCAATCGAGTCTTTTAGTTTCTTGTTTTATCACTAGTTTAGTTTATAAAAGAAAACTACAAAAAAATGGAATTGAGTCTAATTCATACGCTTCATCTTTCTAATAACTTTCGTGAGTATGATGGAAAGGAAAGTTGTGCCAAAGTGTTAGCAGAAGAATGCATTAAAATGTTTGGCACTAAATCTTTGAATGATGAGCATGATTGCAATGTTGTTAGTATGAACTCCTTTAATATCCATGGTACTAATGATGATTGCACCAGTTATGATGAAAATGTATCCTATAAACATGTCAATTTTTGTGGAGTGCATTGGGTTTGTAAGTGCACACCAAATAGGGAAGATAGATATTGTATGAGGCATAAGTACTTAGAAACTAAATTGTTGCAAGAAAGGCTAGATGATTGTGCTGAAAATTTAAATTTCCTTGGCCATACTTGTGGACTTTGCAATGAACGGGGTCATTTAGCTATCCGATGCAAATTGTTTCATGATCTAATCGTGTCCAAAAATTGTGATGACTTGATTTCCCTTGCACATTATAATGAACTTAGTTTGCTTACGGGCTATGAAGAAATGAAACGTATAACTAACTATCTTCCAGAATTTTCCCGTTATAAACTTCTTGGATTTGATCTAGAGGAAATTTATATGTATTGTGCGGTGAATTGCATTGAAAATCCTTATATTGCCAATTACATAAAGAAAAGAAAACAAATAAAAGATGAAGAGAACACTAATGAAAGGGAAGATACCTCCCAATACCTTCCTATCATTTCTTATGATGAATCAGGTAACGAAGAGGAGCCTCCTATTCAACCAATCTCATTAATAAAGAGCTCCAAAAAGAGGATTGAACCCACACATGATGTGGTGAAGAAGAAGAAAAGAAAAAAAGGAAGAGAGGTAAAAAGATATCTCCTGCAAATAATGCTGCTCCTATTACTATTGTGCCTCATGAAAATATAATTGTGAAAGATAATGATACTTCTTATGATCTTGAGAATCTTTTTGGCACTTGCTTGGAAGAATATGATAATTGCTATACTATTGGTGCTATCCATACTATTAATGATGAGAGTGATTATGCTTATGATACGAAAAGGCCCAAGCTTGGGGATGCTATGTGTGATGAAGATGATGTTTTTGAGAATATATTTTCTGCAATTAATGTTTGTCCCAAGCTTGGGGATGCTACGTTTATTGAAGATGATATTTTTAGTCTCCCAAGTTTTGATATGCAAATTTATAATGATGATAGCATGCCTCCTACTTATGATGATTATTGTGATGATACTTATGCTATAAAAAGTAGTGATTATATTTATAAAACTTTTCATGATTATGGTTACCCCTTTTCTGAACATTACTCTTTTAATGTGGAAACAATTTATAGTATTCGAGTTTCTTATGATACTCCCACTATTCCGAATGAGAAGAATTTTGCTTATGTGGAGAGTAGTAAATTTTCTATGCTTGTAGATCATGAAAAGAATTCTTTAGGTGCTGGTTATATTGCTGAATTCATTCATGATGATACTGAAAATTATTATGAGGGAGGAATATATGCTTGTAGGAATTGCAATAATATCAAGTTTCCTCTCTATGTGCTTAAATTTGTGAAGTTATTCTTATTTTACCTTCCTATGCTAGTTGATTATTGTTCCCATAAGTTGTTTGCTCACAAAATCCCTATGCATAGGAAGTGGGTTAGAATTAAATGTGCTAGTCATATTTTTCATGATGCTCTCTTTATGTTACAATTCTTATCCTTTATGTGAGCATCATTGAAATCATCATGCTTAGCTAGGGGCGTTAAACGATAGCGCTTGTTGGGAGGCAACCCAATTTTATTTTTGTTATTTACTTTTTGATCCTGTTTAGTAATAAATAATTTATCTAGCCTCTGCTTAGATGTGGTTTTATGATTTTAATTGGTGTTTGTGCCAAGTAGAACCTTTGGGAAGACTTGGGGAAAGTCTTCTTGATCTTGCTGTAAAAAACAGAAACTTTAGCGCTCACGAGAATTGCTGCCATTTTTATTTGAAGAGTGATATTTAGTTAATTATTTTTGAAGATGATTAATAGATAAATTACTCAGGTCCAGAAATTTATTTTAGAATTTTTGGGGTTCCATAAGTATACGTTTGATCCAGATTACTACAGACTGTTCTGTTTTTGACAGATTCTGTTTTCGATGTGTTGTTTGCTTATTTTGATGAATCTATGAGTTGTATCAGAGGGTATGGACCATATATAAGTTGGAATACAGTAGATATTACACCAATATGAATTTATAATGAGTTCAAAACAGTACCTAAGTGATGATTTATTTTCTTATACTAACGGAGCTCACGAGTTTTCTATTAAGTTTTGTGTTGTGAAGTTTTCAAGTTTTGGGTAAAGATTCGATGGACTATGGAATAAGGAGTGGCAAGAGCATAAGATTGGGTATGCCCAAGGCACCCCAAGGTAATATTCAAGGACAACCAAAAGCCTAAGCTCGGGGATGCCCCGGAAGGCATCCCCTCTTTCGTCTTCGTTCATCGGTAACTTTACTTGGAGCTATATTTTTATTCGCCGCATGATATGTGTTTTGCTTGGAGTGTCATTTTATTTTCTTTTGTTTTGCTTGCTGTTTGAATAAAATACCAAGATCTGAAATTCTTAAATGTTAGAGAGTCTTCATATAGTTGCATAATCATTCAACTACTCATTGATCTTCACTTATATCTTTCGGAGTAGTTTGTCATTTGCTCTAGTGCTTCACCTATATCTTTTTAGAGCACGGTGGTGGTTTTATTTTGAAGAAATAATTAATCTCTCATGATTCACTTATATTATTTTGAGAGTCTTAAATAGCATGGTAATTTTCTTAAATAATCCTAATATGCTAGGTATTCAAGACTAGTAAAAACTTTCATATAGAGTGTTGAATACTAAGAGAAGTTTGATGCTTGATGATTGTTTTGAGACATGGAGGTAATAATATCAAAGTCGTGCTAGTTGAGTAGTTGTGAATTTGAGAAATGCTTGTGTTGAAGTTTGCAAGTCCCGTAGCATGCACGTATGGTAAACGTTGTGTAACAAATTTGAAACATGAGGTGTTATTTGATTGTCCTCCTTATGAGTGGTGGTCGGGGACGAGCGATGGTCTTTTCCTACCAATCTATCCCCTAGGAGCATGCGCGTAGTGCTTGGTTTTTGATGACTTTTAGATTTTTTCAATAAGTATGTGAGTTCTTTATGACTAATGTTGAGTCCATGGATTATACGCACTCTCACCCTTCCATCATTGCTAGCCTCTTCGGTACCGTGCATTGCCCTTTCTCACATTGAGAGTTGGTGCAAACTTCGCCGGTGCATCCAAACCCCGTGATATGATACACTCTTTCACACATAAACCTCCTTATATCTTCCTCAAAACAGCCACCATACCTACCTATTATGGCATTTCCATAGCCATTCCGAGATATATTGCCATGCAACTTTCCACCATTCCGTTTATCATGACACATTCATCACTGTCATATTGCTTATCATGATCATGTAGTTGACATATTATTTGTGGCAAAGCCACCGTTCATAATTCTTTCATACATGCCACTCTTGGTTCATTGCATAACCCGGTACACCGCCGGAGGCATTCATATAGAGACATATCTTGTTCTAAGTATCGAGTTGTAATTCTTGAGTTGTAAATAAATAGAAGTGTGATGACCATCATTCATAGAGCATTGTCCTAAAAAAGAGAAAGGACAAATAAAAAAAGGAAAGGCCAAACAAAAAAGGGGGACAATGCTACTATCCTTTGCCACACTTGTGCTTCAAAGTAGCACCATAATCTTCATGATAGAGAGTCTTTTGTTTTGTCACTTTCATATACTAGTGGGAATTTTTCATTATAGAACTTGGCTTGTATATTCCAACAATGGGCCTCCTCAAGTGCCCTAGGTCTTTGTGAGAAAGCAAGTTGGATGCACACCCACTTAGTTTCTTTTGTTGAGCTTTCATACATTTATAGCTCTAGTGCATCAGTTGCATGGCAATCCCTACTCCTTGCATTAACATCAATCGATGGGCATCTCCATAGCTCATTGATTAGCCTCGTTGATGTGAGACTTTCTCCTTTTTATCTTCTCCACATAACCCCCATCATCATATTCTATTCCACCCATAGTGCTATATCCATGGCTCGCGCTCATGTATTGCGTGAAGGTTTATAAAGTTTGAGATTACTAAAGTATGAAAAAATTGCTTGGCTTGTCATCGGGGTTGTGCATGATGAGAGCATTCTTGTGTGACAAAAATGGAGCATGACTAAACTATATGATTTTGTAGGGATGAACTTTCTTTGGCCATGTTATTTTGAGAGGACATGATTGCTTAGTTAGTATGCTTGAAGTATTATTATTTTTATGTTAATATGAACTTTTATCTTGAATCTTTCAGATCTGAATATTCATACCACAATTAAGAAGAATTACATTGAAATTATGCCAAGTAGCACTCCGCATCAAAAGTTCTGTTTTTATCATTTACCAACTCGAGGACGAGCATGAATTAAGCTTGGGGATGCTGATACGTCTCCAACGTATCTATAATTTTTGATTGATCCATGCTATATTATATTCACTTTTGGATGTTTATGGGCTTTATTATACACTTTTAAATTATTTTTGGGACTAACCTATTAACCCAGAGCCCAGTGTCAGTTTCTGTTTTTTCCTTGTTTTAGAGTATCACAAAAAAGGAAAATCAAACGGAGTCCAATTGATCTAAAACTTCACGAAACTTATTTTTGGAAGGAAAGCAACCCGGTTGTAGCGATCCGACCTCAAACGGTCAAGTCTCTGTGCTTCAGTGTCATCCTGGATCGGTAATGCTGACACACACAGTACTCGAGGATTTATAACAGAGTAGCAATCACACACTTATTACATCGAATGTCTCCAAAGAGAACTTATTACAATAAATATGGCTTAAGGCCATCTAATACGATAACAGCGGAAGGCTTGGAAGATAAAGTGAGTCCATCAACTCCGTCTGAAAAGTCTGCAACATAATACGTTGCAGCCCGAAAACGGGTCATCACATGGTATATGCTGGCAAAGTAACACAGTAGAGCAAGAACAGAATAATGCTATCACTACATGCATATTTGGCTAGTGGAAAGCTCTATGGTTACAGTTTTTGTGAAAAGCCAATTTTTCCCTACAACAAAGGAATAGATTTTAGTTTAACTATAATGGTAGTTGAAACATCATTGAGAAGGTTACTCCAACTCAATCCCAATTAAAGTAATTATCAACCCAACAATATTAAGCTAAAAGTGATGAGATACTTAAGATACTCCAAGTACTAGATACTCAAGATGTCCATAACCGGGGACACGACTAACCATGATTAGATTGTACACTCGGCAGAGGTTTGCGCACTTTTCCCCACAAGACTCGATCTCCTCCGTTGGATTTCTCGCACTACATGATGTTTGAGAAATGGATGACCGAGACATAGTCTTTCAGAAACATTAACTCTCTACTCCGGGCAGACCATACCAAACCTACAACCCACTACCTACTGATCCACCTCTTTAAAAGCTTCACGTAACTTACTCAACTATGCTAGAGCTCATAATAGCTTGTGGCTGCACACAGAAATTTCTAGCATGAATCATCTCAGTTCGCTTTGAGCCTGGGTGGCGGTCCATAGGAAAATCACACGGAACCCCAGGATCTCCAAAAATACAGGCAACACTGGGTACTCCAGGTGCCTCAATCCACCCAGATGTGTATTGAAGTTGCCACCTTAAGTTAAACCATTATTTAACAATCTCACATCTGTCATGGATTTCACTCACCCAAACCACGTCTACGAGCATAGCATAGCAGTATAAGCAATTCGTATAAGTAACTCCGAAGGTTTGAATATAACAGGGCAATAGGTTCTATCTCATCAACTACTTCCCAACCCACAAGTTAATGACATCCTAACCACACAATGTTTGAGGATTGGAACTAATGCATAAAAACTGGGTGATAAAGGGATATGATCAAAGTGTTACTTGCCTTGCTGACGATCCGCGAAACCTAGGGACTCCAAATAACACGCTTCGCACTCCGGGAATTCTATCACAAACAAACAATAGCATACATAAGCAATCAAGCAAAGAAGCACGGGTAAACTCAAATAAGAAGATCTACCAGAAAGTTCAACTTAAGAACTTCGGTTAGCAAAAAAGAATCAAATCAAACGGAGCAACGAAACTCAAAGGGCGAAAGAAACTAGATCCGTTTACTAGTCTGGACCTAGGTCAAATTTTACAGTAGCGAAAGCTTGTTCAAGTTGATTAAACAGAAAGAGGGTCTCGAGACGGAGATCTAGGTGCTTGAATCGCCTGATTTCAACAAATGAGCGAAAAGATAAACTAGAACGAAGATCGGATCAGAAATCGCGATCAGAAATAATCGCGAAAAAAGTCTGATAAAAGAAAACTGATTAACAGGCTAACGAACGAGCGTTCATTGACTGAAACTAACGAGCGAAAACCGTTCGTTAAGACGAACGTACGGGCAAACGCCCGTTAAAGAGAAGAACCGGAAAAAAACGGCGAACCGATCTAAAAACGAACTAGGGATTTTCTTAAAAAAACTGAATCGGTTTTCTTAAAAAAACGGCGGCGAACGGCTAACTCGTCGGTCCGGCGAGATGCGGGAGCGGCGGCGGGGCGAGGCGGCAACGGCGAGGCGCGGCGCGGGAGCGGCGATGGCAGCGGCTGCAGCTGCGGGCGGGGCTGCCGGCGGCGGTGGGTGGTGGCGGCGATGGGGGGGCGGGTATTTAAAGGAGGGGGGCTAACTTGGGGAGGGGGCAAGGGCGGCGGGGAGGCGAGTCCGGCTCGGACTCCTCTGAGTCGGCGGCGGCGCAGCTGGTCTGTAGGAGGGAGACGGCGCGCGGGAGGGAGTGGGCCGACCCGGCTGGGGTTTCGGCCCAGTCGGTGCCCGGGGATCTTTTTTACACAAAAACAATTCCGCCGAACAGAAAAAAAAATTCTAGAAAATAAAATAAAAATCTATAAATGTCAAAACAAATTTTCATCGTCTAAATAAAATATTTAGAATGAGATGAACATTTTCTTGGCCCTAAAATGCAATTTTGAAAAACATGCAATTTTTCTAATGCAAACAAAATTGCAATAAAATCCAAATAAAACAAATATTTGATTTTAATATTTTTCCTCCCATATTTCATTTATTTTGGAGAAGTCATATTATCTCCTCTCATATATTTTAATATGAAATATTTTCGGAGAGAAAAATAATTAAAACCAAAAATCCTCGTTCCAAAATTTGATAGAAATCAAATTTGAAAACCGGGGAAATCCCCAACTCTCTCCGAGGGTCCTTGAGTTGCTTAGGATTTCGAGGATCGCGAGACGAAATGCAATAAAATATGATATGCAAGAATGATCTATGTATAACATTCCAAATCGAAAATTTGGGATGTTACAAACCTACCCCCCTTAAGATGAATCTCGCCCTCGAGATTCAGGTTGTCTAGAAAATAGGTGTGGGTGGTCTTTGCGAAGATCATCCTCTCGTTCCCAGGTGGCTTCGTCCTCGGCATGGTGGCTCCACTGAACTTTGCAAAACTTGATAACCTTGCTGCGGGTGATTCGACTGGCAAACTCCAAAATCTTGACTGGCTTCTCCTCATAAGTCAAATCATTGTCCAACTGAATCACCTCCAAGGGTACGGTATATCTTAGCGGTATATCGGCCATCTCAGCATGGCACTTCTTCAACTAGGAAACGTGAAACACATAGTGAACTCCTGACAGTCCTTCAGGTAACTCCAACTTGTAGGCAACTTCTCCCATCCGTTCCAAAACACGATACGGTCCTACAAATCTCGGGGCTAACTTTCCCTTAACTCCAAAATGTTTCACTCCTCGCAAAGGTGATACTCACAGATATGCTCTATCTCCAATTTCATAGGTTACCTCCTTACGCTTCGAATCTGCATAACTCTTCTGTCTGGACTGAGCTATCTTCAGTCTATCTCGAACTAGTTTAACTTTCTCCTCAGACTCTTTGATCAAGTCTGGTCCGAACAATTGTTGGTCTCCAACTTCATCCCACATCAACGGTGTTCTGCACCTTCGTCCATATAGGGCTTCGAACGGTGCCATCTTCAAACTGGCTTGGTAGCTATTGTTGTATGAGAATTCTGCATAAGGCAGATTGTCATCCCAACTAGACCCATAATCTAGTGCACAGGCTCTCGACATATCCTCCCGAATCTGGTTGACTCTCTCGGTCTATCCATCGGTCTGCGGGTGAAATGTTGTACTGAACTCCAATCTCGTTCCCAAAGTCTAGTGCAGCTGATGCCAAAACTTTGAGGTTAACTGTGTTCCTCCATCTGATACGATAGTCCTTGGAACTCCATGCAGACATACGATCCTGGTCATATATATCTTGGCCAACTTTGCACTGGTATAAGTTGTTTTTTACCGAGATAAAATGTGCCACTTTGGTCAAGCGGTCAACTACTACCCATATAGAATCATATCCTGATTTGGTCCTGGGTAATCCGGTGATAAAGTCCATGCCTAGTTTATCCCACTTCCATTCGGGTATCGGCATAGCCTGTAACAATCCTGCTGGCTTTTGATGCTCTGCCTTCACTCTCTGGCATACATCACATACGGCTACATACTCGGCGATATCCTTCTTCATCCCTGTCCACCAGAAACATTCCTGCAAATCCAAATACATCTTGGTGTTTCCGGAGTGTATCAAATATGGTGAGTCATGAGCCTCCTGTAGTATTAATTTCCTGATCTCTATGTTATTGGGAACATAAACTCGGTCCTCAAACCATAAGGTGTCGTGCTCATCCTCATGAAAACTTTTGGCCTTTCCTTTGCTCATTCTCTCTTTGATCTCGGCAATCTCTTTGTCATCCTTCTAAGCTTCTCTAATCTTTCCCAACAATGTAGGCTGAACCTCCATTGTTGCAACAAAACCTCTAGGAACAATCTCCAATCAAAGTTCTTGGAGATCCTCTGCTAACTCCTTCGGCAATCTCGTGCTCTCTAGGGTATTAGTATAACTCTTCCAGCTCAAAGCGTCTGCTACGACATTGGCCTTTCCTGGATGATAGTGAAGCTTCATGTCATAATCCTTTATAAGCTCCAACCATCTTCTCTGCCTAAGGTTCAGCTCCTTCTGTGTGAAAATGTACTTCAAACTCTTATGATCCGTGTACACATCACAATGGTTTCCAATGAGGTAATGTCTCCAAGTCTTCAACGCATGCACTATGGCTGCTAGCTCCAAATCATGCGTATCATAATTCAACTCGTGAGGTTTCAGTTGTCGTGAGGCATACGAGAAAACTCTTCCGTCCTGCATAAGCACACTTCCAAGTCCTAGGCGAGAGGCGTCGCAATACACTTGGAAATCCTTACGTATATCTGGCAGTGTCAGCACTGGGGCTGTAGTCAAACGTTTCTTCACCTCCTGGAAACTTACCTTGCAATCTTCCGTCCATTTAAACTTGGTATCCTTCTTCAATAACTCCGTCATTGGCTTTGCAATCTTGGAAAAATTCTCAATGAATCTCTGATAGCATCCTGCGAGTCCAAGAAAACTGCGGATCTCGCAAACTGAAGTGGGTGCCAACCATTCAGTGATTGACTAAATCTTGGTGGGGTCTACTGCTATACCTTCTCCTGATATAACATGTCCAAGAAATCCGACTTCCTTCAACCAAAATTCGCATTTGCTAAACTTGGCATACAACTGATGTTCCCTGAGTTTCTCGAGAACTAAACGCAAATGCTCCTTGTGCTCCTCCTCGTTCTTCGAATATACCATAATATCATCAATGAACACCACAACAAACTTATCCAAATATTCCATCAATACTTTGTTCATCATGCTCATGAAATAGGCAGGGGCGTTAGTCAGTCCAAATGACATGACCGTATATTCGTATAACCTGTACTGTGTGGTGAATGTTGTCTTTGGTATATCCTTCTCTCGTATCTTCAACTGATGGTATCTTGATCGCAGATCGATCTTCGAAAACACCTTGGCTCCTTGCAGTTGGTCAAACAGATCATTGATCATCAGCAATGGGTACTTGTTCTTGATCGTCACTTCATTCAAGGCCCGATAATCAACAACCATTCTTAAAGACTTATCCTTCTTCTCAACCAAAAGCACTGGGGCTCCCCATGGTGATGAACTCCGTCGAATGTAAGATCTCTCCAATAATTCCTTGATCTGTTTCTTAATATCCTCCAGATCATTCGCGGGCATCCGATAGGGTCTCTTGGATATTGGCCCTGTGCCTGGCAATAGCTCTATCAAAAACTCGATATCTCGATCCGGTGGCATGCCAGGTAACTCCTCTGGGAAAACATCCGGGTAATCCTTTACTACAGGCACTTCCTCCTGAACAACTCCCGTGAGGGTATTCACTTGGCTACTTCTTGGCGCATGCCAAGATATGTACTTGATCCTTTTTCCCTCCGGGGTGGTGAGACAAATTGACCTGCTAACACAGTCAATGCTTCCTCCGTACTTTGACATCCAATCCATTCTTAATATCACATCCAATCCTTGTGACTCCAAGATAATTAGGTCGAATGGAAAAACATGGTTGCCAATGGTTAAGGGTATCTGGTCGCACCATCGACTAGCCATATACTCTGCTCCAGGTGAACTTACTAATAGAGGGGTCCTAAGGGTTTGGGTCGGTAGTCTAAACTTATCCACGAATCCCCTTGATATGTATGAATGCAATGCACCAGTATCAAAAAGAACAAGAGCGGTAAATGACTTAACCAAAAACTTACCTATAACCGCGTCTGGCTGCTCTTCAACCTCCTCCACGTTAACGTGGTTCACTTGTCCTTTGTTGAATGGATTGGGCTTCTTTCCAGCGCTCCCATTCCCGTTTCCATTCTTCCCTTCAGGGCACTCTGTGGCATAGTGTCCAGTCTTCCCGCACTTATAGCAAGTAACGTGACTTAGATCTCTTTTGGCAGGTGTGGCTGGAATAGGGCGGTTCTGATTGTTGCTTGCTCCATTTCCATTCCCATTCCTTGGGCCAGTATGGTTATGGTTACTTCCTCCATTATGGGTGTGGCCTCCATGGTTATGAACAAGTCCTCCCGAGTTCGGCGTTAGGCGAGGCTTCTGCTGAGCTCCTGAGTTATACCTCCCTTGTCCATACTTCCTCTTACGGTTCTCAATCTGCTGCTGCTTCCCTTCAATCATAAGAGCCTTATCTACCAACTCCGGGTAGTTGTTGAATGTTGCCACCATCAACTGCATGCTCATCTCATCATTCAGCCCTTCCATAAACTTCTCCTGCTTCGCAGCATCTGTGGGCACATCATCAGGGGCATAGCGAGATAACTTGCTAAACTCATCCATGTACTGAGCTACAGTACGGTTCCCCTGGCGTAAGTTGCGAAACTCATGCTTCTTCATACTCATAGCTCCAGTTGAGACATGGGCTGTACGGAAGGCTTGCTGAAACTGGCCCCATGTCACCGTGGCTATAGGGAAGGTGACAGTGTAATTCTCCCACCACGAGGCTGCTGGTCCATCCAACTGATGTGCGGAAAAACGCACCTTCTCAGCATCGGTACATCCTGCAGTGGTTAACTCCCTTCCAATCCTGCGGAGCCAATCATCTGCTACTATAGGCTCGGTGCTACTGGAAAACACCAGCGGCTGCAACCTCAGAAAACGGGCTAAGTTGTCAACTGGTGGTGGTGGTGAATTGTTGTTGTTGTTGCCTTGGTTCTGGACTAACAACTGCATCAGGGTATTCTATTGCTAGATCAACTGAGTGAGCTCCGGTGGGAAGGTAAATCCGGGGTCACGTCTCGGAGGCATCTGATGGGTTTAGAGGGGAGAGATTAGAATAGAATGAGGTCTAATGAGAAAGCACTACCCACATGCACATGAGACAAACACAAACATTTCACTCAATCAATCAAGCAAGTCATACAATCGGTCTAGAACTATCGCAAAAGTGCTCGGACTACAGTATTTACATGGTGGAATACTACTACTGATGTGGTGGTCTACTAAAAATATTCCTCAGTTGAAGACTCCATGATGTCTGCTCCAGCTTCGTCTTCATAGTCATCATCGCTAAGGTCAGAGTCGGTGTCGTCGATGATGATGTAGTCCTCCGGGCGAATCTCCTTGGGTTCTTCGTCTTCTCCTCCTGGTGCGGGGTCTCCCGGGAATACTCCTAGCTTCCTTTCCAGATCGTCATTCTTATCCACTAGTACGACGATTTCTTCCTCACAATATTCACGTGTAGCCTTGAGTTCTTCCTCCAGTTCCATGATCCTAGTCATTTCTTTCTTCAGATCTATCATGCCTGCGCACATCTGGTTCTCCTGGCGTCGAATGTGCTGGTTTAGTTCCTAGATGAAAGCTGCAATTGATCTATCCTTCCTGGTGCTGATCATATTCCATTGCTCTTCTCGGCACCCACAAATCTGATAGATAGTATCCTTAAGCTCCTTTTGGTAAACTTCTCCAATGCGTCCCATAGTGATGTGAGCTGCCATACTCTTTCCTAGACTCCAGGTTGGTGCATCGAAGGATAACTCTATGGGCTTAGTCACTGGCATGAAGGACCTTCCTGGAACTTGAACTTGAATCATCCATCGCTCCTCTTCTGGTAAAGTGGCGTTGTAAGTCCTGGTGAAGCTTGGTATTCCTATGTTCAGGTACTTAGTGACTTCCTTCAAGTGTCGTCCAAAAGGTGCTTCTTCATCCGGTTGTGCAAACTTGTTCCTTGCATCCGCCATTCTAAAGAGTAGAAAAAGGAGAGGAGTCAGAAATGAGAAGAGAATAGTGATCTATGGTTTTAGCTTAGTGGTCGTGTCCTACACTCAGCGTGTGCTCTGATACCATCTTGTAGCGACCCGACCTCAAACGGTCAAGTCTCTGTGCTTCAGTGTCATCCCTGGATCGGTAATGTTGACACACACAGTACTCGAGGATTTATAACAGAGTAGCAATCACACACTTATTACATCGAATGTCTCCAAACAGAACTCATTACAATAAATATGGCTTAAGGCCATCTAATACGATTACAGCGGAAGGCTTGGAAGATAAAGTGAGTCCATCAACTCCAACGACATAGCTGAGCTGCACGACAATGACCTAACGAACCTTACTCCTCATCTGAAAAGTCTGCAACATAATACGTTGCAGCCCGAAAACGGGTCAGCACATGGAATATGTTGGCAAAGTAACACAGTAGAGCAAGAACAGAATAATGATATCACTACATGCATATTTGGCTGGTGGAAAGCTCTATGGTTACAGTTTTTGCGAAAAGCCAATTTTTTCCTACAACAAAGGAACAGATTTTATTTAACTATCATGGTAGTTGAAACATCATTGAGAAGGTTACTCCAACTCAATCCCAATTAAAGTAATTATCAACCCAACAATATTAAGTTAAAAGTGATGGGATACTTAAGATACTCCAAGTACTAGATACTCAAGATGTCCATAACCGGGGACAAGGCTAACCATGATTAGATTGTACACTCGATAGAGGTTTGCGCACTTTTCCCCACAAGACTCGATCTCCTTCGTTGGATTTCTGGCACTACATGATGTTTGAGAAACGGATGACTGAGACACGGTCATTCAGAAACATTAACTCTCTACTCCAGGCAGACCATACCAAACCTACAACCCACTACCTGCTGATCCACCTCTTCAAGAGCTTCACGTAACTTACTCAACTATGTTAGAGCCCATAATAGCTTGTGGCTGCACACAGAAGTTTCTAGCATGAATCATCTCAGTTCCCTTTGAGCCTGGGTGGCGGTCCATAGGAAAATCACACGGAACCCCAGGATCTCCAAAAATACAGGCAACACTGGGTACTCCAGGTGCCTCAATCCACCCAGTGTATTCAAGTTGCCACCTTAAGTTAAACCATAATAATCTCACATCTGTCATGGATTTCACTCACCCAAACCACGTCTATGAGCATAGCATAGCAGTATAAGCAATTCGTATAAGTAACTCCCAAGGTTTGAATATAACAGGGCAATAGGTTCTACCTCATCAACTACTTCCCAACCCACAAGTTAATGACATCCTAACCATGCAATGTTTGAGGATTGGAACTAATGCATAAAAACTGGGTGATAAAGGGATATGATCAAAGTGTTACTTGCCTTGCTGACGATCCGCGAAACCTAGGGACTCCAAATAACACGCTTCGCACTCCGAGAATTCTATCGTAAAACAAACAATAGCATACATAAGCAATCAAGCAAAGAAGCACGGGTAAAACTCAAATAAGAAGATCTACCAGAAAGTTCAACTTAAGAACTCCGGTTAGCAAAAAGAATCAAATCAAACGGAGCAACGAAACTCAAACGGCGAAAGAAACTAGATCCGTTTACTAATCGGGACCTAGGTCAAATTTTACAGTAGCAAAAGCTTGTTCACGTTGATTAAACAGAAAGAGGGTCTCGAGATGAAGATCTAGGTGCTTGAATCGCCTGATTCCGACAAACGAGCGAAAAGATAAACTAGAATGAAGATCGGATCAGAAATCGCGATCAGAAATAATCGCGGAAAAAGTCCGATAAAAGAAAACTGACGAACAGGCTAACGAACGAGCGTTCGTTGACTGAAACTAACGAGCGAAAACCGTTTGTTAAAATGAACGTATGGGCGAACGTCCATTAAAGAGAAGAACTGGAAAAAAACCGGCGAACCGATCTAAAAAAACGAACTAGGGTTTTTCTTTAAAAAACCGAATCGGTTTTCTTAAAAAAACCGTGGCGAACGGCTACCTCGTCGGCCCGGCGAGACACGGGAGCGGCGGCAGTGCGAGGCGCGGCAGCAGCGGCGGCGAGGCGCGGCTGCGGGCGGCGGTGGGTGGTGGCGGCGGTGGGGTGGCTGGGTATTTAAAGGAGGGGGCTAACTTGGGGAGGGGGCAAGGGCGGCGGGGAGGCGAGTCCGGCTCGGACTCCTCCGAGTCGGCGGCGCAGCCGGTCTCCAGGAGAGAGACGGCGCGGGGGAGGAAGTGGGCCGGCCCGGCTGGGGTTTCGGTCCAGTCGGTGCCCGGGGATCTTTTTTTTAAACAATTCCGCTGAACAGAAAAAAAATCCTAGAAAATAAAATAAAGATCTATAAATGCCAAAACAAATTTTCACCATCTAAATAAAATATTTAGAACGAGATGAACATTTTCTTAGCCCTAAAATGCAATTTTGAAAAACATGCAATTTTTCTAATGCAAACAAAATTGCAATAAAATCGAAATAAAACAAATATTTGATTTTAATATTTTTCCTCCCATATTTCATTTATTTTGGAGAAGTCATATTATCTCCTCTCATATATTTTAATATGAAATATTTTCGGAGAGAAAAATAATTAAAACCAAAAATCCTCGTTCCAAAATTTGATAGAAATCAAATTTGAAAACCAGGGAAATCCCCAACTCTCTCCGAGGGTCCTTGAGTTGCTTAGGATTTTGAGGATCGCGAGACGAAATGCAATAAAATATGATATGCAAGAATGATCTATGTATAACATTCCAAATGAAAATTTGGGATGTTACACCGGGAGACTTGGAGTCCACGTCAAGGAAGCTTCGAGGAAGCCACGAGGTAGGGGGCGCGCCCACCCCCCCTGGGCGCGCCCTCCACACTCGTGGGCCCCTCATGGCTCCCCTGACGTACTTCTTCCACCTATATATCTCCATATACCCTAAAACGATCGGGGAACACAATAGATCGGGAGTTCCGCCGCAGAAGCCTCCGTCGCCACCGAAAACCAATCTAGACCCATTCCGGCACCCTGCCGGAGGGGGAACCCCTCTCCGGTAGCCATCTTCATCATCCCGACGCTCTCCATGACGAGGAGGGAGTAGTCCACCCCCGGGGCTGAGGGTATGTACCAGTAGCTATGTGTTTGATCTCTCTCTCTCTCTCGTGTTCTTGAGGTGGTACAATCTTGATGTATCGCGAGCTTTGCTATTGTAGTTGGATCTTATGATGTTTTCTCCCCCCCTCTACTCTCTTGTAATGGATTGAGTTTTCCCTTTGAAGTTATCATATCGGATTGAGTCTTGAAGGATTTGAGAACACTTGATGTATGTCTTGCGTGGGATACCCGTGGTGACAATGGGGTATTCTATTGATCCACTTGATGTATGTTTTGGTGATCAACTTGCGGGTTCCGCCCATGAACCTATGCATAGGGGTTGGCACACGTTTTCGTCATGATTCTCCGGTAGAAACTTTGGGGCACTCTTTGAGGTTCTATGTGTTGGTTGAATAGATGAATCTGAGATTGTGTGATGCATATCGTATAATCATACCCACGGATACTTGAGGTGACATTGGAGTATCTAGGTGACATTAGGGTTTTGGTTGACTTGTGTCTTAAGGTGTTATTCAAGTACAAACTCTAGGGCTGTCTGTGACACTTATAGGAATAGCCCAACGGATTGATTGGAAAGAATAACTTTGAGGTGGTTTCGTACCCTACCATAATCTTTTTGTTTGTTCTCCGCTATTAGTGACTTTGGAGTGACTCTTTGTTGCATGTTGAGGGGTAGTTTTATGATCCAGTTATGTTATTATTGTTGAGAGGACTTGCACTAGTGAAAGTATGAACCCTAGGCCTTGTTTCAACGCATTGCAATACCGTTTGTGCTCACTTTTATCATTAATTACCTTGTTGTTTTTTTATATTTTCAGATTACAAAAACCTTTATCTACTATCCATATACCACTTGTATCACCATCTCTTCGCGGAACTAGTGCACCTATACAAGTTACCATTGTATTGGGTGTGTTGGGGACACAAGAGACTCTTTGTTATTTGGTTGCAGGGTTGCTTGAGAGAGACCATCTTCATCCTATGCCTCCTACGGATTGATAAACCTTAGGTCATCACTTGAGGGAAATTTGCTACTGTCCTACAAACCTCTACACTTGGAGGCCCAACAACGTCTACAAGAAGAAGGTTGTGTAGTAGACATCAGCCACCCGGTGATTGATCTCCTCCTCGACTCCGGCCTCGCGGGCCCCGATGGCATCTTTTGCTTGAGCGACTTGATGCTCCCTCGTCTCCAGTTGCTCGATCTCGAGGCTGCGCTCCACGGCTTCCAGGGCTAATGCCTCCTCGCGCTGCCAGACCTCCTCTTCCTCCGCAGGCGTCCCCCTCAGCGATGCAAGAGCAGCCTCGCGTGCCTCCACCTGGTGCTCAAGGGACGCGCTCCAGGCCTGAAGCCCCCACACGCACTCCTCCGCAGCCTCGCGGTGACGATCGGCCTCGTGAGCTTCTTCCAAAGCTCGCGAGCGGGCCTCATTGGCAATCTTGAGGGACGCCTCGGCCTTTGCGTTCTCGAGGTCGCGCTGATAGCGACCGAGGTTGATGGCCACTCGCAGCTTGCGCCGCTCCTCCACCAACCGAAGACCTTCAGCCTCAAGGCGTAAGTCGACACCCGCAAGCTCTTCGCCAAGGTGGCTCATCGCGCCCATCGCCTCCTGGAAGAGCTCGTGGCGGACTACGCTGCGCCCGCGCTCGAGCTCGAACGCTCGACGCGCCTCGACATCCACCTCGGGAGCTGCATGTGGAGCATCAAGTGGCGCACCATCTCCCGGTTGGGGGCTGGGGGCTGGCACCGTGCCTGACGTCAGCCCATCCTCGTGAGGAGACAAAGCTGAACGAGGCTCGCTGCTTGAAGAGGAACCAAAGACCGAGCTTAGCCAGCGACTGCTCATGAGCAGAGGAGGAGCCTTGGGCATGCCCGCCGAGCTCCACGCCAGACCGTGGGCAAGGGGCGGCCAAACCACAGACTCAGCACGTCCCGGAGGCGGGGACGCTTCTCCGACCGATCGTGCTCCAGGGGCGGCAAGCAGGCCAGCAACGCTCAATGCCGACGGGGGAATTAATGAAGGAGGAGGCCGCCTCTCGGGAGACGCAGCAGCTTCAGCAGAAGGAGCCCTGGAGGACAGCCGTCAGGATAATAAGACCACACACAAAAAGCCACGACGACGAGATACTTACGCGTCAATAGCGATGTACTTCTGTCGCTTCAACGGCCCGAAGATCTTGCTGCCGCCGGGGGATCCCTTCCTCTTACGGAGCTCCTCGAAGTCCACACAAAGGCAACCGAAGCGCTGGACGTGATGGCCGGTGTGCGGCGGAGCCGGAGAAGACTCAAGATGGGTGGCCTCTGGGGAGCCCGGCTGAGGCGAACAGCCCGGCTCCTCCCCACTGTGACCTTCCGAGGGTCTTGGAGCCCGAGCCTCGGGAGCCGCATGCCGCGTCTCCTCGGCAACCGACACCTCAGGAGGGGGTCGCAGGCCCCCGAGGACGATGCCTCAGGATCACCAGCCGGCGTGTGCTCCTCAGCACCTGAGCCGCCGGCCTCCGTCGTAGCTCGCTCCCCTGCACCGTCACTTGGGGCGAGCCCGGCAACGGTGGCGAAGAAGGGGACCATGATGAAGGGGTTCTCGCGAGGCCCCACCAAGCCGACTGGGCGCAGCCCCAACTCATCAAAGGAAGGCATGTTCGCGACAAATGTGGCTCTGTTCTCGCAGCGGTACAACATGCAGCTGTTCCTGGGCATCTCGTCTGGCAGAGGGGCACCTGACAGGACCGTGAGTACTGTCTGCCGCGCAGCGAGAGGAAGCCCCTCCTCCTGAAACCTCATGTTGTCCCGTCTTCTGAGCAAGTCCCATATCGGGCGATAATGGCGCTGGAGTGGAGCAACTCGACGCCTGACGAACTCCCTCACCACCATGGGCGCAGTCACGCCAAGGTCCTTCAACCACCTCAGCCTGGCCCAGACGGGGGCAAGGCAGGGGCTCATGAGCTTCTGATGACCCCAGCCGGAGTTTGGAATAGTATGCCCCACCGAAGCTTGGAGCAGAGGGTTGAGCACGCCGGCGTCAACAAACACCCATCGCGTACAGAACTCGCTCGTGGATGAAGGGAGCTCGAAGTCGATCCCCATGCCTGCTGTCACAGCCATGGCCTAGAAGCCCACACACCCTGAGCTCTGCCGGGGACCGGTGAGATGCAACGAGAAGAAGTGGCGGAGGAGTGCCACGGAGGGGGCGATGCCCACCATGGCCTCGCACATCAAGGAGAAGACGGCAAGAAGGGACACAGCCCGAGGATCAAGATGGAGCATGTGGATCTGATAGTGCTCGAGCACCGCGTTGAACAAGGCGGAGAAGGGAGGAATCAGGCCAGCCCAAAGGGCATCAATGAAGATCGGAACCTCAGTAACTGCCCGAGCCATGCTGGTGCGAGACACGGGTCAAGCCGGCGTCTCTCCCCACTCATTGAAACTAGAGGCAAGCATGGGGCGCACCTTGTCCATGGCCTCGTCGTCGAGCACCCGAGGCCGGCCGAGCGCCGGCTCGAAGGATGGAGGCGCAGTTGGCGAGGACAAGGGTTTCTTCCCCTTTTTGGCTTGCCTCGGCGCCATGGCGGTGAAGCGGGTGGAGCATAGGTCGGACTGATAAGGTGGAGCAGGGCATCGAGGCAGCAGGGAGATTGGAAGAGTCGGGCATGGCGGAAGAAGAATAACTATGTAAGAGGCGGGGCCGCGTAGCCAGGCGGATTCAAGGGCAGCGTGGGGAAGCGGAGACGCCCATGTCCAATCATCCACCACGCGTCAATCAAGGCCGCAGGCTTTTGGGGCCCGCGGTGCTCCGAACTTGGCCCTTGGCTTCACCACGAAGCCAAGCCCGAGCGCACCTTGGGCCCGGGGGCTACCGTCGGCGTCCTGGGAACGGGCGTCCCCAGACTTGCCTGCCTACGGCCCGCGGCGTGGCTGAGCCTGCAGGCCGTACGGCCCATCTTCACCAACAAAGCATCCAAGACCCTCGCGAGGGTCCAAGCCTCGCGAGGCGGACGACGCAAGACCTCCTCGGGAGTAGCCTAGCTAGGCAGGCTCACGAGGAGCGGAGATATCAAGGCGAGGCAAACCTCACGAGGCCCTCGTGACGTGAGCCATGACGCATGACACCAGGCGGGCGCCAGGGCGTGCAGCATCCTTGTTTCCTCTTTGGTGCAAAGGAGGCCAGCACAGGCGAAGAGTACCGAGGCATCAGGCAAAGGTTGCTATATTGTTGCAACGAGACCAAGACCAGGAGGACGGCAAGACGAAGGTCATCGTGGAGCCCAAGACGGCGTCACCATAGAGCTTTTCGCAGGCGAAGACCACTTTTGTCAGGACAGCTTGTACTAGCTGGCCCCCTTCAAATTGGCCCGCCATTGTTGGCTCCCTTCCCGCTCGATATTTGGGAAGAGGACTAGGGCCAATATAAATAGGACTAGCCACCACCCTAGCAAGGGACGGATCATTCAGACCATCCTCACACACACAAGCTCACCGAGCTCAAGAACACCTCAACCTCAGGAGGCTGTTCTTCCCTTGTACTGTTCATCATTAGCCCTAGAGGCAATCCACCACCACCACACTGGAGTAGGGTATTACACCACAATGGTGGCCCAAACCAGTATAAATCTTGTGTCTTTCTGTGTTGCGAGTTCGTCGAGTTCGTCCGCGAGATCTTAGCTAGCTAGGGCGTAGATTGGTGGGAAGGAAAGACTTCGCGCGCACCCAAGTGTTCGAACCTTAAGGGTTTGTCGGAACCCCACATCCGACAGCTTGAAATATTAACTTCAACTCCTGGAACATCTCATATGGTCCATGACATTCAAAATGTCTTTGAAGTCCCGATTCTAAGCCGTTAAGCATGGTTCACTAAACTATCAAGTAGTCATCATATTGAGCTAGTCAAATGTTCATAACATCTGCATCTGCTCCTGCAATAGGTTTGTCACCTAGCGGTGCATCAAGGACATAATTCTTCTGTGCAGCAATGAGGATAAACCTCAGATCAAGGACCCAGTCCGCATCATTGCTACTATCATCTTTCAACTTAGTTTTCTCTAGGAACATATATAAAACATAGGGAAGCAACAACACGAGCTATTGATCTACAACATTATTTGCAAAATACTATTAGGACTAAGTTCATGATAGATTAAAGTTCAATTTAATCATATTAATTAAGAACTCCCACTTAGATAGACATCCCTCTAATCATCTAAGTGATCACGTGATCCATATCAACTAAACCATAAGCGATCATCACGTGAAATGGAGTAGTTTTCAATGGTGAACATCATTATGTTGATCATATCTACTATATGATTCATGCTCAACCTTTCGGTCTCAGTGCTCCGAGGGCATATCTGCATATGCTAGGCTCGTCAAGTTTAACCCGAGTATTCGGCGTGTGCAAAACTGGCTTGCACCTGTTGTAGATGGATGTAGAGCTTATCATACCCGATCATCACGTGGTGTCTCGGCACAACGAATTTTGGCAACGGTGCATACTCAGGGAGAACACTTTTATCTTGAAATTTAGTGAGAGATCATCTTATAATGCTACCGTCAATCAAAGCAAAATAAGATGCATAAAGGATAAACATCACATGCAATCAATATAAGTGATATGATATGGCCATCATCATCTTGTGCTTGTGATCTCCATCTCCGAAGCACCGTCATGATCACCATCGTCACCGGCGCGACACCTTGATCTCCATCGTAGCATCGTTGCCGTCTCGCCAACTATTGCTTCTACGACTATCGCTACCCCTTAGTGATAAAGTAAAGCAATTACAGGGCGATTGCATTGAATACACACTACAAAAAAAAGATACATCTGTGACATTTTGGGCCGAACGGAATTTTCTGTCATACATATGACACTTCTATGACGATAATTGTGACAAACCCTGGTATCATCATAGATGTGGTGGGATCCTACTTCTATGACAAAAAATCATGACAGAAAATGGGCTTTTCGTCCTGGGCGGGCTGGAGACGCAGCTGCACGACATTCTTTGGGCCGTCCATGACGGAAAAAACTGTGGTAGAAGTGAGGGCGAGGAAAATTTCGGGGAGTTCCCGGTTACGGTGGGAGGTCGGGGGTCGAGCGATGCGCGTTTCTCTCGTACACGTACGTGCGTGTGTGCGAGGCGTTGGCTCTACCTGAACTCGAGCGAGGCATTGGGCTCTAACTGAACCCGAGCGATTGCACTGTAGGCTACACGTTACTGAACCTGAGCGATCGATCGATGGCTGTTAACTGAACCCAATCGAGCGATTCCTTCGCTACTGCTGCTAACTGAAGCCGATCGATGCTGCCTCTGGATGAACAGTGAGCATTGCGGGGGCTTTGGATGAACAGTTCCCGGTGGGGGTGGATGAACATGACCCCGTGGTGTTGCCTCTGGATGAACAGGACCCCGATCGATCGAGCCGGTTGGGGCTGGATGAACAGGACCCCGTGGAGGGCTGGATGAACAGGACCACCCCGTGGAGGGCAGGATGAACAGTAGACGGTGGAGGGCAGGATGAACAGTAGCCCGTGGAGGGGTGGTTGAACAGGAGCCCGTGGAGAGGGTTGGTTGAACAGTAGCCGGTGGAGTAGCGCGCGGTGGAGGCTGGATGAACAGGAGCCCGTGGATGAACAGTCGTAGGTGGAGGCTGGAGGAGGTCGACGGTGGATGAACAGTAGCTCGTGGAGGCTGGAGGGGGTCGACGGTGGAGATGAACAGTATCCCGTGGAGTCCCGTTTTGCGGTACGCCACACCCCTCCCGATGAACAGGACCCCTGTTTCGACCGTAGCGCTCCAACACAAGTCCGTTTCTTCCGTTTTGCGGTATGCCACACCCCTCCCGATTAACAGGACCCCCGTTTCGACCGTAGGAGGTCCGTTTCCTCCGTTTTGCGGTACGCCACACCCCTCCCGATGAACAGGATCCCGTTTCGAACGTGGCCGGTCGAACACAAGGCCGTTTCCTCCGTTCTGCGGTACGCCAGGCCTCGTTTCCATCGCATGTTCCGTCCAAGCCCTCCCAATGAACACGACGCATTCCGTTGCCTCCCCATGAACATGACGCATTCCATTGCCTCCCCATGAACACGACGACGATGATGTTTCTCTGTTTCGACCCAGCCATGTACACGAGCCCTGGCCATACGTATGCGCGAGTAGGCATTCGAGACCCCGCCCGTATGTACACATACGTGGCCGTATTTTCTTTCTTGCACCCTGGCCACCTCTACTACGACACGTGCGCGCCTCTACATCGACCAGTATATATGTACGTACACGTTCGCGACCAGAATGACAACACTACGCACGCTTCGACCAGGTGGGTCCCGACTGTCAGGCACTTCCTTGCGTGCGAAGATGTAGCTGGTGGGTCCCAGCATTCAGGGGGGCGAAATACGGTGGCCCGTCCGATGGGTCCCGCTGTCAGGTGGAGGAATAATTATTTTGCCCGTAATAGGGAGGCACTTCCTTGCTGCGGTCATGGACCCAGCTGTCAGCCTCTCCACGTACAGTCCACGTCCGATGGAAGCCGTTCCTTGACCACATTGACCACGCCGCGCCAAGAGCACCAGGGCGGTGGATGACGGCGAGGCCTAGGAAGGGGACAACGCGGAGCCGGGGAAGACGCGGCAGTGGATGCCCATGCGTAGAGGAGTACAAGGGTTCGCTGGTTCGCTGTGGTGTGAGGCTGCCGTCGCCGTAGAATAACAGGGGGTGTGGGTGAGTAGAGGGATGGCCTGGCCAGCGGTAGGAGTAGTAGGGGGCGGTGAGGCCTCCGCCGCATCGCAGCCGGCCACGGGAGGCAGGAGCACGAGGCACGACCGGCGCTGGTTTAGGCGGCTGGAGCAAGAAGACCAGAGGTTGAAGAAGCACTACGGCCGTTGGATGGACATCGTACGGTCACTGGAGTTAGAATCGTGCATATTGACTAAGTTGACAAAGCCCTCCGTCCCAGTCAACTTAGTAGGCCCACAAGTCAGCCTGCCACTATACTGGGTCCCAGCTAACAGGGGGAGTATTCATTTTTTTGTGCGTAATAAGGAGGCACTTCCTTGTGTGCGAAGATATAGCTGGTGGGTCCGAGCTTTCAGCAGCGGCAACGTTTTTTTCGCGAAATACAGAGGCCCTTTCGGTGGGTCCCTGATGTCAGGTGGAGGAATCATTATTTTGCGCGTAATAAGGAGGCATTTCCTTGCGTGCGGCTGTGGACCCAACTGTCGACCTCTCCACCTAAAGTCCACTTCAGATGCATGTCGGTCGTTGACCACGTTGACCAGGCCGCGCCGAGAGCACCAGGGCGGTGGACGATGGCGAGGCCTAGGAAGGGAACGACACGGAGGTAGGAAAGACTCGGCAGTTGTTTCCCACGTGGAGGGGAGTACGACTGTACGAGGGTTTACTGGTTCGTCTGCCGTCGCCGGAGAATAACAGCAGGTGTGGGTGAGTAGAGGGATGGCTAGGCCAGCGATGGGAGTACGGTGGGGCGGTGAGGCCTGTGCGGCAGCAGAGCCGGTCACGGGGAGGAGGGAGCAGGCAGTCCCGCCGGCGCCTGTTTGAGCAGCTAGAGCAGGAAGAGCAGAGATTGAAGAACCACGACAGCCGTTGGATGGCCATCCAACAGTCACTGCTTGTGCGTCAACCTTTTTTAGGAAAGCCTCAAATCTGTGGAAAACAGCATACAACCCATCTGCCATTATTTCTAATAATTTACAGCCCATTTGCTAATTATTAAGATTTTGTTGGAGCCCATATTCTTTTTGTTAGCATTACAGCCCATATTGTGGCACGGTTAAAAAATTATACGAAACTTTGCATATTTCGGTGCAGTCCGAACTGTTTGTAATCCTGAAATTTCGACTCACATTCAAACTGATTTTAAAAATAAATGTATATCAATATAAAATCCAACAAATTCTCCACGCATAAAAATTAATGTAATTTCAAATCTCGAAATGAAAAAAAGATATTTGAAAATAATTGTCGGTTTGATGTGTTTTGAAAATGTATAGCCCATTTCTCATTACTGATGGGCCATTTTCTCGGCCAGGCGAATGAAAGCTCTCCACATCTTGAAAGATTTGCAGCCCAACAGGCCTGACAAAGCGACTTACTTGGAAAATCACAAAAAAACTGGGTTGTGGCCGTGGACCCAGCTGTCAGCCTCTCCATGTACAGTACTCTTCCAATGGAATGTCGTTGACCACGTTGACGACGCTACGCCGAGAGCACCAAGGCGGTGGACGACGACGAGGCCTAGGAAGGGGACGACGCGGAGCGGGGAAGACGCGGTAGTGGATGCCCACGCAGAGAGGAGTACGAGGGTTCACTGGTTCGCCTGCGGTGTGAGGCTGCCGTTGCCGCAGGGCCTGGCTAGCGGTGGGAGTAGTAGGGGGCGATGATGCCTCATCGGCAGCACAGCCGGCCACTGGAGGCAGGAGCAGGAGGTCTCCCCGGCGCTGGTTTGGGCGGCTGGTGCAAGAAGAGAAGCGATTGAAGAAGCAGCAGGACCGTTCGATTCAAATCCAACGGTTACTGCTGTGAATCATTTGTTGACTAAGTTGACAAGCCCTGCGTACGCGTCAACTTAGTAGGCCCACAGGTCATCCTCCCAACCGGTGCGCCCCAGATGTCAGTGGGAGGAATCATTTTTTTCGCGTAATAAGGAGGCAGTTGATTGCGTGCGGCCAGGCCAGCGGAGGGAGTAGGGTGGGCCGGGGAAGCCTGCGCGGCATCACAGCGGGCCACAAGAGGAGGGAGCAGGCAGTCCCGCCGGTGCTAGTTTAGGCGGCTGGAGCAGGAAGATCAGAGATTGAAGAAGCACGTCGGCTGTTGGATGGACATCCAACACTAACTACTGCTAGAATCGTGTGTTCACTGACAAAGCCTTGCGTAAACAAGTCAGCCTCGAAATCTGTGGCGTGTACAACCCATTTGCTATTATTTTTATATTTTTTACTCATTTTCTAATTCATATGGAATTTATTGCAGCCCGTTTTCCATTTTTAGAATTGCTGACCATTTTCTAGTCAGTACCAGGGTTAAAAAATTAACTAAATATGTGGGAAATTTTGAAAATTCGCAATTTTTTGCTGGGGAACGAAATATTCTTAATCCAAAAATTAATAGCCATACTAAAACAAATTTAAAAATAAATTAGTACTATGTCATGTTAAATCCAATGAAATACGTATAAGATATCAGTGAAGAACAAAAACAAAAAAAGAAACTTATATCCCATTTGCAATAAAATTTTTGGAATTTTCAACCCCTTTTGATATTACTTTTAACAAACATTGAACATACTCTTAAGCCAGGCCGGAATGCATCCCTCCTCGTCTTGAAAGATTTGCAGCCCAGTAATTCAGAGAAAACAAATAGGCCTAGCTTGGGTATTCTTCAAAAAGAAATACTGGGCTACCTATTTTCTCAAAGAACTCATGCATGAGCATTTAGCTTTATTTATTTATTTACTTATTTATGTTTAGGGGACCATGAGCATGTACCTGGGCCGGATTCATGTGAGAGCCTCCCTTCCAGTTAATTATGGGCTTCTCTATTGGGCCTTCATCAGTGGGCTGCATGTTATCAACAAGTGGAAATGTGTTCCGAGTTTCAAAAAAAAATGTGCTCCATACGATAAATAGTATGCGCTACGTACGGTACAGGGCACTAAAGGATCGAACCGTGCAACGACTTCCAAAACATTGTGTTTGTCGTTCTAACAACACATTTATTCAACCAATAGACGAAATATACTACTGATTGTAAATTGAAAACAGCAGCAGCAGCAACCAGGGCTGGGGCTGTAACAGAAGCAGTAAGCAGGCCAGAAGAGTGAAGACGCATCTCTTTCTTCCAAACCAAACATCAGCCATCATTACAAAAGGGCTACCAAAAAAGAACAAGTGTATGCATCAAACTAAATAAAGATCCTACTACACCAAGTGTACGCATCTAACTAACTAGCTCAGTTAGATGTTACTATTTATTAAGCTGTGGAGATTGGCTGACGGCTTGAACCAGATGGGTGCCTGACGGAGGAAACTCCAGCCAGCAGGTCGAAGTCTGATACTTGCGACCCTCTCTCCTACTTTGGGCTGCAGAGCGTGGCGGCACATATCAGGGTATGGTGCATGCAGAGACGCATGGTACGATGTGTACCCACAGTTTTGCCTGATGAATGAAACCGCGCTGCCATCATGATCCTTGTGGTCGGCTATCTCCTGGTTAATCAGATAATTCAGTCCGACAAACAGAGAGCGTGTACCAAGGCTACTTACCAGCCTCCAGTCAAAAATTCCTGAAGGCCCAGAGAAGCTGGGATCCTGCTCAAAGACCTTGCAGTGACTGTGATTGTATTCCACAAAACAACACGTCCGGTACGTGCGAACGATCATCAATCTTTCGCCGTCGTCTGATCGAGCCAGGAACCACCTGCAACTGCCATGACGCTTTTCTTTGAAAGGTTCTAGGATTAGGAAGGGTAGGGACACCAGGCGGCCTACAACATCATATCAAGTTGGAGTCAGATAAAAAAAGGGCTCTTGGTTTAGTCAATCTTAAGAACAGCATGTTATGAGCATGAATATTTTTTCAGCAAATGTTGACAGTAATATAAGCAAGCCATCATGATATCATAGGAAAGTAACATACTGCTGTAACAGCTGTTTGTAGCGATGACTGGAGTAGGCCAGCAATACGTCCAGCCATAGAAGGAGTCGACAGCGTAAATGAAGCCCTTGTGTTCAATGGCATCAGAGAACCATGGAGGATGTATGATCCTGCGATGGACGTGCAGATTTATCCACTTACCGCAGTGACCTGCCAGATAGGCGAGACCGCGGTTGAAGAATGCAATTAGCCTGAAGTCTTTATAATTCACAGATCTTGTGGGCACTTGGCAGATTACAACCTTGAGCAAATCAAACTTGGTATCATGTTCGCAACTGTAAGATTCCGAGTATTCTGGGCCGCGGTGCCAAAGCAGTGCAGTGTTAATCGAAGGAAGGGGGGTCAATCACCGGGTGTAGACCTCCACGAGCATCCAGCTGCCGCGACCGTCGACGAGCACCATCCAAGACGTGTTCATGCCGACCCAGTACATACCGTTAATGTAGTTGAGGCTGACGGGGATCGGATTGCAGTCAAGGGGGTTGATGCTTGCCACCCTACGATCTTTATGCTGCGTGACACGCCGTTTCTGAAGATCAGGCGGCATCAGCAAGCAAGGAGTTGGCTTAAAAAGCTCCGGCCTGAGGGCTTTGAATAAACGGTACAGCCCCGACGAGCACGCGGCGAGCGGCATGGTACTGAGATTGTCCACACGCGAAACAATGAGCTTGATTACCTCTGTGGGGAGCGAATTCCAGCCACTCTTTTGGCGAACGCTGCTCAGTTCTACCATTGTTAGTGCTTGGGTTTCGGACAAGGGGGAGGCGCCTTAGCGGGGATGGAAGATTGGACGAGATTATGTGCGGACAAAGATGGAGAAGCGAATATGTGCTGCGGGAAGTGGACAGGTGATGATGACTACAGCACGCCGCTTGACTTACGAGACACATACCAGCAGCGTAGGGTCATGTCGATGCCAGACAACTTGCTTGAGTGATCACAGTACTAGTACTCCCTACAATGCTATGCCCTAACTTGCTTGAGTAGAGTAGTAGAGTAGGACTCTGCTCTACTACTAGCACCGGAGGAGTAGTATATTCTAATCTAAAATAGTTACAAACTTCAATGCCCGAGCGTGGAACGACTATGAACCGTGCTCAAAGACCATGTCTACGTGGTGTTTGGACATGGGCGACAACCTCAACGCCAATGGTGCTGCTCCCGTTGCACCGTATGTGTTTCTATCCTTCCTGTTCGAAACCGTGGTAGAATTCATGTTTCTACTCTATATCCTACTACTATGCTAGTCCACATGATTAGTTTCATCTCTGTTATAGCCGTCATGATTTATTTTGTGCTTATTCGGATTAAATCTCGTAGTAACTTGCTCATATATTCAACTGGCGCAACGTCCCCTACAGCCACTTGTAACGCCCCAGATATACTTTCCATATTTGTATCCAACTCTTGCCGTCTCCGGCGCTAAGTTATATTTATTTCTCGGGTTCGGGTCTTTGTCTTCGTGTGTTGTTTTTCTTTTCGTGCATCTCTTATCATGTCATCTCATGCATTGCATTTGCATACATGTTCATCTCATGCATTCGAGCATTTTCCCCGTTGTCCGTTTTGCATTCCGGCGCTTCGTTCTCCTCCGGTGGCCATTTCTAGCTTTCTTTCATGTGTGGGGTTCAAACATTTCTGGATTGGACCGAGACTTGTCATGCGGCCTTGGTTTACTACCGGTAGACCGCCTGTCAAGTTTCGTATCATTTGGACTTCGTTTGATACTCCAACGGTTAACCGAGGGACCGAAAAGGCCTCGTGTGTGTTGCAGCCCAACACCCCCCAAATTTGGCCCAAAACCCACCAAACTCTTCTCCATTTCCTAGATCGTTCGATCACGATCGCGTGGGCAAAAACCGCACCTCATTTGGACTCTCCTAGCTCCACTTATGCCTATTTAAAGGCCCCCCCTTTTTTCGGATCTCGTCTTCCTCCCCGTCCTCCTCCAAAAAAAAACAGATCAAACCCCCCCCCCCCCACCGACGGACGTGTCCGGATCCGACCGGACAACGTCCGCCCGCTGCCGCCAGCCTACCCGCGCCCGCCACGCGGCACCTCCGCCGCCGCCACCGACAGCCCCGGCGCGGAGCCCGAGGCCGCATCGCCGCCGCCCGCCGCCCTCGTCGCCGGCGCCGCCCCGCCGCCGCCTCTCCTCGCCCCCGCACCGCCGGCCCCGCCGCCTCCTCGCCGCGCCGCCGCGGGACGCCGCCGCCGCCGGCGCCGCCGACCGCCGCCGCGCCGGCCTCCTCCCCAAGCTCCGGTTCCGGCGAGCTCCTCCGGCTGCTACAGTAACTCGGGCGGTGCCTCGGTTTCCGTGCGCTGGATCTGGATCTGGGTTGACCCCCTCTCCCCCGAAACCCTAACTCCCAGATTTTTATGCATTCTTTGACTGCTTGTATCTCCGCAACCGTAGCTCCGTTTTGGGCATATGATATATCAAAATCTTCGTCTTGACATGTACATCATTTCATTCCATTGCGTCATTTGCATTTGAGGTCATATTGATTCCCAAAATGCTGATAGTAGGAGGCTTCGTGAGTTAAATTGCAGATCCGTTAGTTCATCATAGACTTTTGTCATTTTTGCCATGTTTAATCCGTGCATGATATGCCTGTGCCCCTTTGGGATGAATTGTTAAGCATTTTGTCTTCTTTCCAGAGGTGCCACTCATGCATTTTTAGGATGTGTGTGTTGTCTTGTGCAAGCTTGCGAAGAGAGGTACCTGAGATTGCTGATTTCAGGGACTTAGTGATTTTCACTAAGTCTCGGATATTTTAGTTCATGATGCTATATGTCCAGCTTGTTTCCTAGTGATACGTGCCTCTTTTGAGGATGATCAGTAGGGGAGTTTTGATATTTATGATATGATCTATCTATCCATGTCTTTGTTTGCATATGTGGAGTGCTCTAGGTTGACTCAATCGAGCTCAACTTTTGCTTCGTGGTGAATCTGGACAGATCGTCAACTCGTTTGCGATTTTGCCGGCATTGTTGTAGTTGATCCGTGTATGCTATGCCATTGTTATTGCCATGTCTAGCTTGTATTTTGTGCCTTCTTAATGGGTGTATACCTGCCTTGCCATGACTTGCACCGTGGTGAGTGCATCGAGCTCGTTTACATGCCTTCGTGAGTTATATTTCAGCATGTCTCAGTTTTCACTAAAAGTCTGAAAACTGATTGTGTTCGAGCTATGTTCGTGAGCTCGGTAGAGTATTTTGTGAACCCTTTTGGCCCCAGGTCACTTTGGGTCTTTTGTTAAGCTTGTCGAGTAGCTCCATGCCGTGTTCTTACTTGTCATGTTCAGGTCATGTATCATGTTGTTTTGCTGCTCCGAAGAGGGCTTCGTGATCTGAAATTTCAGGCTAGTGTCAATTTCACCAAGTCTGGAATCTGTTTTGCATATTCATTTTTGCCATGCTTGTTTGAACCTCTTAATGGATGAATTTGCCTATGGCTCAGTGCTAGTGTTTTGTTAACCATCTTGTGTACATCACTGCCATGCGTTTTGTTTTCATGTTTGGTGGCTGTAGCATGTTCATTTCGTTGCATTTAGATGCCTACTTGCTGAAAATCGCAGACCGGTGTCATATCTTAAAACGCTTGCCATTTCCAAACCGTAACTCCGATTCCAATGATCTTTATATCGTTTTCAAGCGATTTCATCCCCTCTATCCAGTGGCATGCTTGGAATTCCAAGTTGAGGCCAGGTTCATGCATTTCCTGTTATATCTTGCATTTTGCATCCCGCATCGCATCCCGCATAGCATATCATCATTTCATCATATTGCTTGGTCTTGCACGTGGTTGATTGTATCCTTGTTGCTTGTTTGTCTTGTTGGGTAGAGCCAGGAGACGAGTTCGCTACCGAGGAGCCCATTGAGTTTGCCTGTGAGGATCCAGTCAACTCTGACAACTGTGTAGGCAAGATGATCATACCCTCGAAATCACTACTATCTTTGCTATGCTAGTTTGCTCGCTCTTGCTATGCCACTGCTACGATGCCTACCTTTTGCTTGTCAGCCTCCCAATTGCCATGGTTGAACCTCTAACCTACCATTGTCCTAGCAAACCGTTGATTGGCTATGTTACCGCTTTGCTCAGCCCTTCTTATAGCGTTGTTAGTTGCAGGTGAAGATTGGAGCCGTTCCTTGTTGGAACATTTATTTACTTGTTGGGATATCATTATATTGCTATGTTATCTTAATGCATCTATATACTTGGTAAAGGGGTGGAAGGCTCGGCCTCTCGCCTAGTGTTTTGTTCCACTCTTGCCGCCCTAGTTTCCGTCATATCGGTGTTATGTTCCCGGATTGTTGCGTCCCTTACGCGGTTGGGCTATAATGGGAACCCCTTGATAGTTCGCCTTGATTAAAGCTTTTCCAGCAATGCCCAACATTGGTTTTATCATTTGCCGCCTACCCCCTTTTCCCTTGGGTTTCCGGAGCCCGAGGGTCATCTTTATTTTAGCCCCCCACGGGCCAATGCTCCTCTGAGTGTTGGTCCGAACTAGAGCCCTGTGCAGCGCCACCTCGGGGAAACTCAAGGGCTGGTTTTAGTTGTACGGATTGCTCATCTGAGTGTGCCCTGAGAAAGAGATATGTGCAGCTCCTATCGGGATTTGTCGGCACATTCGGGAGGTGTTGCTGGACTTGTTTTAACCTGTCGAATCATCTTGTTGTACCGAGATACCGAGTCTGATCGGTGTGTCTTGGGTGGAGGTCTATTCCTTCATTGACCGTGAGAGCTTGTTATGGGCTAAGTTGGGACTCCCCTGCAGGGATTGATCTTTCGAAAGCCGTGCCCGCGGTTATGGGCAGATGGGAATTTGTTAATGTCCGGTTGTAGATAACTTTAACTAAACTTAATTAAAATGAATCAACCGTGTGTGTTACCGTGATGGCCCCTTCTCGGCGGAGTCCGGGAAGTGGACACGGTGTTGGAGTTATGCTTGCGCAGGATGTTCCTTTAGCTTCTCGCTCGTGCTTCGCCTCCTCTTCTCGCTCTCCTTTGCGAATAAGTTAGCCACCATATATGCTAGTCGCTTGCTGCAGCTCCACATATACTTGCCTTATCCTGTCCTATAAGCTTAAATAGTCTTGATCGCGTGGGTGTGAGATTGCTGAGTCCTTGTGGCTCACAAATACTACAATTCCAGATGCAGGTCTAGGTGATTCCGCTCCAGGTGACGAGTACGAGCTCAAGTGGGAGTTCGACGAGGACTCTCAGCGTTACTATGTTTCCTTTCCCGATGATCAGTAGTGGTGCCTAGTTGGGGTTCGATTCAGGGCCTTGTCGCATGTTGGGTTCTTTTCCATTTTGGCGCCGTAGTCGGGCCATGAGTGTTTGCTTGATGGATGTTTTATGTACTTTGATGTGACGTGGCGAGTGTAAGCCAACTACGTTTCTCCCCTTTGTATTATTTATGTACATGGATGGGTAATGATTTCCCGACTTGCGACATTGCTTTCAATGCGGTTATGCCTCTAAGTCGTGCCTCGACACGTGGGAGATATAGCCGCATCGAGGGCGTTACAAGTTGGTAATCAGAGCCTTCCCCGACCTTAGGAGCCCCCATCGCTTGATCGTTTTTAGCAGCCGAGTTGTGTCTAGAAAAATGTTTTGAGTCCTTAGGAATTATATATCGGAGAGCTTAGGAATTCTTTTTACTTCCCAGTCTCCTCATCGCTCTGGTAAGGCTTCCTGACGTAGAGTTTTGACTCTTCTTTTCTCAAATTTCACTAAAAAAAAATTTTAGGATCACGCGAGTATCTTGGTTTTGTTCCGATGGTTTTGTGACGAGAACATTGTTCTTGGTGCCTCCTGTCTTTAGGGGTTGTGGCAGTGTCCCGGGGAGTTGAGCTCCGAGGTGTTGTCGTCACAATTTTATCGTTGCAATTCTGGTATACTTGAGATATGTGCGCGACATCGAAATCTCCTTTATGCAGTTCGTTGGTGAGATAACCTCGACGCCACCCAGTACTGGGGCGGGAGTTCAGGAGTATCGCCATAACTTGTATAACGGATGCTTTTCGAAGGTTGAGATAGATGGTTTCCGAAGGTTTCTTGGTTATGTGTTGAAGGATGGATACAGCTGGATGTAGGATTTGCTAGTTTGGGTGAGATATTATGCTTCCCCTGTATCCCCAACACCTGATTGCATAACCGGAAAGGTTCGGGAATTTCATAGGTGGGAATTCAAGTAGCCTTAGGATATCTTTCCGACAGATGTATGATATGAAATTGGGGTTCGACGTCTAGTTGTTCGTCTATTCACGGTCGATTTTACAGTGATCTCGTTGTGTCTTAAAGAGTCCTTGGCTATGCTGACTCGGGGACGCTTCGTAGGTCATGTGCACTGCCTTGTACATGATGGTGCTGTACGATCGAGCCCGTGTAGGTCCCACCACGAAAACTTCGGTCGAAATTTCTATCATGTATTTGTTCCGGCTTATTCCGCAAGCCAACCCTTGGTTTTATTTCGAGTTGTGGCATTCGTTTTGCTTCGACGTCATATGTTGATTCCATCCCTCGTTGTTGTACCCTTTCTACCTGATTCTTCGTGGCTTCGCAATTTAGGAATATGTGACCACTTCAAGAGAAGTGCATTCGTTCATTTTGTTCGGATGTGAAGACTATATGTTGCAATTTTCATTCCGTTGGATTCAGCTTCAATATTTATCTGTCAATGTGCTAATGGTGGTCAACCTGTTCAGGATGGCTCCTCCAACGCGCACGACTCCGAATCCTGACCCGCCTCCACCTCCGCCTCCTCCGGAAGCATGGCAAGCTGTGATGGCCGCTACTAATGCAAACACACAGTTGATCATGCAAATCCTCCAAGAGCGCAATCAAGGCAGTCAAGGGAATCAAGGCAGCAATCAGAACCATTTTGCTACACTGAACCAGTTCCTCGCAAATGGTCCAAAGACGTTCAGCAATTGTGTTGAGGCTACCGATGCTGACGATTGGCTAGTGGATCTGGGCAAGCATTTTGAATGCAGCAACGTCAGGCCTGAAGATTCCGTCAAGTTCGCTTCTTTCCAGCTCAAAGATCAGGCTGCAGAGTGGTTCCAGCAGTACAAGGATTCCATAGGTGGACGTTTGATCACTTGGGATGATTTCCGTCAAGATTTCCGCGCTCATCACATTCCTCAAAGTGTGGTTGAAAGTAAGCGTCAGGAATTCCGCAATCTGAAGCAAGGTTCTTTGTCTGTCTATGACTACAACAAGTTGTTCCAGAAGCTCGCCCGTTTTGCCAAGCAGGATGTTCCTGATGAGAAGAGCATGATATACCAGTTCAGGGGTGGTCTCAGAGAAGATATTCAGCTCGCTCTTGTCCTCTTCGAGCCCTTGAGATACGATGAGTTCTACAACATGGCACTGAAGCAAGAGGCTGCTCAGTTGAGGTGTGATGCTTCCAGGAAGCGTGCCAGAGATGTTACTCCGTCTTCCTCTACTCAAGTGGCCAAGCAGCAGAAGTATTGGCTTCCTCCTCCTCCGTTCCGTCAGCCGTATCAGCAGAAGAGCAAAGGTGGCGGTGGTTTCTCCCACCCACCCAACCCAGGCTTCCAGAACAAGACTTCGTCTCAAGCTCCAAGATCGAGTGCTCCGTATCACCGTCCGCTTTCTGAGGTCACGTGCAACAAGTGCCAACAGAAGGGTCACTATGCCAACAAGTGTACCAACCAGAGGCGTCTTCCTCCTCCTCCTCCTGTCAGATCGGCAACTACAGCTATGGTCAAGCACAATCCCAAGCATGCCAAGGTCAACATGGTGAATGCAGCTCAGGCAGAGGATTCTTCAGATGTGATCATGGGTAACCTTCTTGTTAATGATATTCCTGCAAAAGTTCTTTTTGACACTGGTGCATCGCATTGTTTCATCTCGAGACCTTTTTCTTCCAAGTATGATTTTGTTACTCAAATGTTGCCGAGACCGTTGTCTATTGACTCTCCGGCCAGTCTGTTGACATCTCGAGTGTGTGTTCCGGATGTTACTATCACTTTGGGCGACTACAAGTTTCTCTCTTCTCCGTTGGTTCTTGGTAATTCGGATATCGATCTTATTCTTGGGATGGACTGGCTCTCTAAACACAAAGCTCAGCTTGATTGTGCAGCCAGGCAGATTCAACTGACTCATTCGTCTGAGGATGTAATTGTCTTTGCTGCTCGGGATAATACCATCCGGTTGTTTTCTCTCAATGAGAAGGGTGAATTGGATGCTATTTCGCAGATTCCGGTTGTTTGTGAGTATCAAGACATTTTTCCAGAAGAACTCCCAGGGATGCCTCCAAACCGGCCGGTTGAATTTGTTATTGAACTTGAGCCCGGTACGGAACCTGTGTGCAAACGTCCCTACAAGCTCGGCCCCGAAGAGTTGAAGGAGTTGAAGAAACAACTCGATGAGCAAGAAAGATTGGGTCTTATCCGGCCTAGTACTTCTCCGTGGGGTTGTGGTGTTCTTTTTGTGAAGAAGAAGGATGGTTCGAGTCGACTTTGTGTTGATTACCGTCCAGTGAACAAGAAGACCATCAAGAACAAATACCCACTTCCCAACATCAACGAGCTGTTCGAACAACTCAAGGGTGCCCAAGTATTCTCCAAGCTTGATCTCCGTATGGGTTATCATCAGATTCGTGTTCGTGAGCAAGATATTCCCAAGACGGCGTTTAGAACAAGATTTGGTTCATATGAATACACTGTCATGTCTTTTGGCCTCGCCAACGCTCCTCCGACGTTCTCTCGCATGATGAATTTCATCTTCAAAGCCTACACCAATGACTTCGTTTTGGTCTATCTCGACGACATTCTGGTTTTCTCGAAGAACAAGGAAGATCATGCCAAGCACTTGCGTTTGGTTCTCGATAAACTCAGGGAACATCAGTTCTATGCCAAGTTCTCCAAGTGTGAATTTTGGCTCGATGAGGTTCTTTATCTTGGTCATATCATCTCTGCCAAGGGCATTTCCGTGAATCCTGAGAAGGTGTCTGCAATTGTGAATTGGGAACCTCCTCAGAACGTGAAGCAACTCCGCAGTTTCCTCGGTCTCGCAAGCTATTGCAGAAGATTCGTTGAAAACTTTTCTAAGATCGCCAAGCCTCTCTCAAATCTTCTTCAGAAGCACGTCAAGTACGTTTGGTCTCCGGAGTGTGATATTGCTTTCAACACTTTGAAAGAGAAGTTGATCACTGCTCCAGTTCTGACTCCGCCTGATGAATCCAAACCGTACGAGGTCTTTTGTGATGCCTCTCTCCAAGGTCTCGGTGCTGTACTGATGCAAGAGAAGAAAGTTATTGCTTATACCTCTCGCCAGTTGAAGCCTAATGAGAAGAACTACCCCACTCATGATCTCGAGTTGGCGGCAGTTGTGCACGCTTTGTTGACTTGGAGACATCTTCTATTGGGAAGGAAAGTGGACATTTTCACTGATCACAAGAGTCTCAAGTACATCTTCACCCAGCCTAATCTCAACCTCAGGTAGACTCGATGGGTCGAAATGATTCAAGAGTACAATCCGAGTATTGAGTATACTCCAGGCAAGGCCAATGTGATTGCTGACGCTTCGAGCAGAAAAGCATATTGCAACAGTCTGATTCTCAAGCCTTATCAACCCGAGCTCTGTGAAGCTTTCCGCAAGCTTAATCTGCAAGTTGTTCCTCAAGGTTTCCTCGCCAACCTTCAAGTTTCTCCTACCTTGGAAGACCAGATTCGCCAAGCCCAGCTTCTTGATGCTATGGTGAAGAAGGTGAAGATTGGTATTGCAAAGAGTCAGTCCAAGTACAAGTGCTACCGACTTGATGAAAAGGACACTCTCTTCTTCGAGGATCGAATTGTTGTGCCCAAAGGTGACCTCCGTAAAGTGATCATGAACGAGGCTCACAACTCTCTCCTCTCCATCCACCCTGGTAGTACGAAGATGTATCAGGATCTCAAGCAAGCTTATTGGTGGACTCGAATGAAGCGCGAGATCGCTCAATTCGTGAACAAGTGTGATGTCTGCAGAAGAGTGAAGGCAGAACACCAAAGGCCAGCAGGTCTCCTCCAACCTCTTGCCATTCCAGAATGGAAGTTTTACCACATTGAAATGGACTTCGTGACTGGGTTTCCAAAGTCCAAGCGTGGCAATGATGCTATATTCGTCGTCATCGACAAACTCACCAAAGTGGCTCATTTTCTGCCTATCAAAGAGTCGATCACTGCAGCTCAATTGGCGGAACTCTATACCTCTCGCATTGTCTCTCTGCACGGTATTCCTCAAGTGATCTCTTCAGACCGTGGCAGCATCTTTACCTCCAAGTTTTGGGATTCTTTTCAGAAGGCCATGGGTACCAACATTCACTTCAGCACAGCTTTCCATCCTCAAACAAGCGGTCAAGTCGAGCGTGTCAACCAGATTCTCGAAGACATGCTCAGGGCTTGTGTGATCTCTTTCGGCATGAAGTGGGAGGACTGTCTTCCTTATGCTGAATTCTCATACAACAACAGCTTTCAAGCAAGTTCGGGCAAGGCCCCCTTCGAAATTCTGTATGGCAGGAAGTGCCGTACCCCTCTCAACTGGTCTGAAACCAGTGAACGTCAGCTGCTGGGTAATGACTTAATCACAGAAGCAGAAGAAATGTGCAAGGTCATTCGTGATAACCTCAAAGCAGCCCAATCTCGCCAAAAGAGCTACTATGACAGTAAGCACCGTGATCTGGCTTTCGAGATCGGAGATCACGTTTACCTCCGCGTCTCTCCTATGAAAGGTACTCGTCGCTTCGGTATCAAAGGGAAGCTTGCCCCCAGATATGTCGGACCTTTCAAGATTATCAGCAAGAGAGGCGACCTCGCCTATCAACTCGAGCTTCCTTCAAACTTTGCAAATGTTCATGATGTGTTCCATGTCTCTCAGCTCCGAAAGTGCTTCAAGACGCCTGACCGCACCGTCAACTTCGAGGACATTGAGCTCCAAGAAGATCTCTCCTATCGTGAGCACCCAGTTGCTATTCTTGAAGAGACTGAACGCAAGACCCACAACAAGTCAATCAAATTCCTCAAAGTCAAGTGGTCTCACCATTCCGACCGTGAAGCTACCTGGGAACGCGAGGATCACCTCCGTTCTGAGTACCCGGAGTTCTTTCAGTCCTAGATCTCGGGACAAGATCTTTTCATAGTGGTGGAGTGTTGTAACGCCCCAGATATACTTTCCATATTTGTATCCAACTCTTGCCGTCTCCGGCGCTAAGTTATATTTATTTCTCGGGTTCGGGTCTTTGTCTCCGTGTGTTGTTTTTCTTTTCGTGCATCTCTTATCATGTCATCTTGTGCATTGCATTTGCATACATGTTCATCTCATGCATTCGAGCATTTTCCCCGTTGTCCGTTTTGCATTCCGGCGCTTCGTTCTTCTCCGGTGGCCATTTCTAGCTTTCTTTCATGTGTGGGGTTCAAACATTTCCGGATTGGACCGAGACTTGTCATGCGGCCTTGGTTTACTACCGGTAGACCGCCTGTCAAGTTTCGTATCATTTGGACTTCGTTTGATACTCCAACGGTTAACCGAGGGACCGAAAAGGCCTCGTGTGTTGCAGCCCAACACCCCCCAAATTTGGCCCAAAACCCACCAAACTCTTCTCCATTTCCTAGATCGTTCGATCACGATCGCGTGGGCGAAAACCGCACCTCATTTGGACTCTCCTAGCTCCACTTATGCCTATTTAAAGGCCCCCCCTTTTTTCGGATCTCGTCTTCCTCCCCGTCCTCCTCCAAAAAAAAACCGATCAAACCCCCGCCACCGACGGACGTGTCCGGATCCGACCGAACAACGTCCGCCCGCCGCCGCCAGCCTACCCGCGCCCGCCACGCAGCACCTCCGCCGCCGCCACCCACAGCCCTGGCGCGGAGCCCGAGGCCGCATCGCCGCCGCCCGCCGCCCCACCGCCGCCCGCATCGGCGCCGGCCGCCGCCGCCTCTCCTCGCCCCCGCACCGTCGGCCCCGCCGCCTCCTCGCCGCGCCGCCGCGGGACGCCGCCGCCGCCGGCGCCGCCGACCGCCGCCGCGCCGGCCTCGCCCCGCCTCGCCGGCCTCCTCCCCAAGCTCCGGTTCCGGCGAGCTCCTCCGGCTGCTACAGTAACTCGGGCGGTGCCTCGGTTTCCGTGCGCTGGATCTGGATCTGGGTTGACCCCCTCTCCCCCGAAACCCTAACTCCCAGATTTTTATGCATTCTTTGACTGCTTGTATCTCCGCAACAGTAGCTCCGTTTTGGGCATATGATATATCAAAATCTTCGTCTCGACATGTACATCATTCCATTCCATTGCATCATTTGCATTTGAGGTCATCTTGATTCCCAAAATGCTGATAGTAGGAGGCTTCGTGAGTTAAATTGCAGATCCGTTAGTTCATCATAGACTTTTGTCATTTTTGCCATGTTTAATCCGTGCATGATATGCCTGTGCCCCTTTGGGATGAATTGTTAAGAATTTTGTCTTCTTTCCAGAGGTGCCACCCATGCATTTTTAGGATGTGTGTGTTGTCTTGTGCAAGCTTGCGAAGAGAGGTACCTGAGATTGCTGATTTCAGGGACTTAGTGATTTTCACTAAGTCTCGGATATTTTAGTTCATGATGCTATATGTCCAGCTTGTTTCCTAGTGATACGTGCCTCTTTTGAGGATGATCAGTAAGGGAGTTTTGATATTTATGACATGATCTATCTATCCATGTCTTTGTTTGCATATGTGGAGTGCTCTAGGTTGACTCAATCGAGCTCAACTTTTGCTTCGTGGTGAATCTGGACAGATCGTCAACTCGTTTGCGATTTTGCCAGCATTGTTGTAGTTGATCCGTGTATGCTATGCCATTGTTCTTGCCATGTCTAGCTTGTATTTTGTGCCTTCTTAATGTGTGTATACCTGCCTTGCCATGACTTGCATCGTGGTGAGTGCATCGAGCTCGTTTACATGCCTTCGTGAGTTATATTTCAGCATGTCTCAGTTTTCACTAAGTCTGAAAACTGATTGTGTTCGAGCTATGTTCGTGAGCTCGGTAGAGAATTTTGTGAACCCTTTTGGCCCCAGGTCACTTTGGGTCTTTTGTTAAGCTTGTTGAGTAGCTCCATGCCATGTTCTTACTTGTCATGTTCAGGTCATGTATCATGTTGTTTTTCTGCTCCGAAGAGGGCTTCGTGATCTGAAATTTCAGGCTAGTGTCAATTTCACTAAGTCTGGAATCTGTTTTGCATATTCATTTTTGCCATGCTTGTTTGAACCTCTTAATGGATGAATTTGCCTATGGCTAAGTGCTAGTGTTTTGTTAACCATCTTTTGTACATCACTGCCATGCGTTTTTTTTTCATGTTTGGTGGCTGTAGCATGTTCATTTCGTTGCATTTAGATGCCTACTTGCTGAAAATCGCAGACCGGTGTCATATCTTAAAACGCTTGCCATTTCCAAACCGTAACTCCGATTCCAATGATCTTTATATCGTTTTCAAGAGATTTCATCCCCTCTATCCAGTGGCACCCTTGGAATTCCAAGTTGAGGCCAGGTTCATGCATTTCCTGTTATATCTTGCATTTTGCATCCCGCATCGCATCCCGCATAGCATATCATCATTTCATCATATTGCTTGGTCTTGCACGTGGTTGATTGTATCCTTGTTGCTTGTTTGTCTTGTTGGGTAGATCCGGGAGACGAGTTCGCTACCGAGGAGCCCATTGAGTTTGCCTGTGAGGATCCAGTCAACTCTGACAACTGTGTAGGCAAGATGATCATACCCTCGAAATCACTACTATCTTTGCTATGCTAGTTTGCTCGCTCTTGCTATGCCACAGCTACGATGCCTACCTTTTTCTTGTCAGCCTCCCAATTGCCATGGTTGAACCTCTAACCTACCATTGTCCTAGCAAACCGTTGATTGGCTATGTTACCGCTTTGCTCAGCCCTTCTTATAGCGTTGTTAGTTGCAGGTGAAGATTGGAGCCGTTCCTTGTTGGAACATTTATTTACTTGTTGGGATATCATTATATTGCTATGTTATCTTAATGCATCTATATACTTGGTAAAGGGGTGGAAGGCTCGGCCTCTCGCCTAGTGTTTTGTTCCACTCTTGCCGCCCTAGTTTCCGTCATATCGGTGTTATGTTCCCGGATTGTTGCGTCCCTTACGCGGTTGGGCTATAATGGGAACCCCTTGATAGTTCGCCTTGATTAAAGCTTTTCCAGCAATGCCCAACATTGGTTTTATCATTTGCCGCCTACCCCCTTTTCCCTTGGGTTTCCGGAGCCCGAGGGTCATCTTTATTTTAGCCCCCCACGGGCCAGTGATCCTCTGAGTGTTGGTCCGAACTAGAGCCCTGTGCAGCGCCACCTCGGGGAAACTCAAGGGCTGGTTTTAGTTGTACGGATTTCTCATCTGAGTGTGCCCTGAGAAAGAGATATGTGCAGCTCCTATCGGGATTTGTCGGCACATTCGGGCGGTGTTGCTGGACTTGTTTTAACCTGTCGAATCATCTTGTTGTACCAAGATACCGAGTCTGATCGGTGTGTCTTGGGTGGAGGTCTATTCCTTCGTTGACCGTGAGAGCTTGTTATGGGCTAAGTTGGGACTCCCCTGCAGGGATTGATCTTTCGAAAGCCGTGCCCGCGGTTATGGGCAGATGGGAATTTGGTAATGTCTGATTGTAGATAACTTTAACTAAACTTAATTAAAATGAATCAACCGTGTGTGTTACCGTGATGGCCCCTTCTCGGCGGAGTCCGGGAAGTGGACACGGTGTTGGAGTTATGCTTGCGCAGGATGTTCCTTTAGCTTCTCGCTCATGCTTCGCCTCCTCTTCTCGCTCTCCTTTGCGAATAAGTTAGCCACCATATATGCTAGTCGCTTGCTGCAGCTCCACATATACTTGCCTTATCCTGTCCTATAAGCTTAAATAGTCTTGATCGCGTGGGTGCGAGATTGCTGAGTCTTTGTGGCTCACAAATACTACAATTCCAGATGCAGGTCTAGGTGATTCCGCTCCAGGTGACGAGTACGAGCTCAAGTGGGAGTTCGACAAGGACTCTCAGCGTTATTATGTTTCCTTTCCCGATGATCAGTAGTGGTGCCTAGTTGGGGTTCGATTCAGGGCCTTGTCGCATGTTGGGTTCTTTTCCATTTTGGCGCCGTAGTCGGGCCATGAGTGTTTGCTTGATGGATGTTTTATGTACTTTGATGTGACGTGGCGAGTGTAAGCCAACTACGTTTCTCCCCTTTGTATTATTTATGTACATGGAATGGGTAATGATTTCCCGACTTGCGACATTGCTTTCAATGCGGTTATGCCTCTAAGTCGTGCCTCGACACGTGGGAGATATAGCCGCATCGAGGGCATTACACCACTCCCGTTTCATGGACGGCCTGGTCGATGTTGGAATTTTGCTAGTAGGCCTTTATAAGGTGAGCTCTTCTACCACTTGTATGAGCATGAGAAGAGGAGACCTACACGCGCGCTCCTCCTCCTCGCTCGCCTCGCCACGCCAGGCCTCGTCATGACGCGCCGCGGGTTGCGGGATTGAGCCGAGCCGAGGACAGAGCTATACTCCCACGACCTACCCGGCCCGCACTATATAGTTTCTCACCACCGTTCTAGATCATTGCGCCGCCAAGCAAGTCTTCTCCATCCCTCCTTTTGGTGTGCACCGGGAGAAGGGACAGCAGACCTCCAGAACCCCGCCTCTCGTGATCCTGTACGGGAGAGGGGCGATCAGGTTTTTGGGGAGCGCACTCGTGCGACTGCTGGTAGCGACGACTTCGCGAACGACGACTTCTTCCCCGACCTCGGCAACCTCATCCTCGACATGGGCGACAACGTCAACGCCGGCAACCAGTGAGATACAGGGTGTAGGAAGCGGTTTGGGAATTTGCATGCCTTTCCAAGCAGTGAGATACTCCGTACAAAGTACGACAGAGAAATAACCACAGAGAAGGAAGCTAAAAGTAAACAATCAAACGAGCATTTTTGCATTTGTTTTGCATTGAATCGTTTCACAAGCTTGACTAGTGTTGTTTTTCTACTTCTACAAAAACCGCATCGTAATGTTAAAACGTGCATTTGCACGTACATAAGTAATAGTAGTACTCCCTCCGTCTAGGTGTATAAGTCTTCCCTCCTTCTTGGTCACGGTGCACAACCGAAGATGACTTATTAACCTGGACGGAGGGAGTAGCACAGTTTGCAAGCATATATCGAGAGAGACGTGTAGTGCGATAGTATATAGTAAAGTTTGTGATATATGCACATACTTGCAAAATGCATACGAATACACAAGGTTTCCAAACTTTCCCTTTTGCATACTTAATTAAGGACGCTAAAAATTCCTGAACGTTCGGGATTTATCATTTGCGTCCCAAAACTAATGAGATCGCCTTACGAAACAAAAATTATACTCCTCATAAAAGCCACGGCGCTCGCAGGAGCACTTGTGGTGTGCCACGAGTGCCCTGGTGCGCGGCCATTTCCCAGCGCGCCGACACAACACCTCTTCCTCAGCCTCGCAACTCGCGAGGTGCTGATTGGCGGCTTGCCGGCGGGCGAGCGCAATCTCACCGGTGTGGTGATCTGGCGCCAACAGGTACTCCTCCTCGCTGGAAACGCGCACCCGGTCCACGTACTACCAAGCGTAGATGAGGCGCTTGGGCCCGACTGCACTCAGGGCGTCGGCACGGGCATCCTCCGCCACCCTCACGGCCCTCGCACGAGCCTTCTTCCAAAGAGCCAATTGCCTGACTCTCTCGGACGCGACATAGGCCTCCCAGGCAGCTTGTTCCGCGGTGCGCTTCTCTTCCTCGGCCTTCTTCTCTGCCTCTATTTTTGGCGCGCTCTGCTGGAGGCAAAGCCTCCCACAAGGCGACATCCATTTCTTTCCAAAGCTCCTCAAGGCTGGGGGGCTCAGCGGGCGGCGCGGCATTCTCCTCGTAGCGGGGAGCCGACGCATCCTCCGGCGCGCGTGCTGGCGAGATTGGGAACGCCGACGCGTCCACCTCAACGCATCGCGGCGAGGAGCGGAACGCCGACGCATCCTCCTCGACTAGTGGCGGCGAGGAACGGAACAGCGACACATCGCATAGTGGTGAGGAGCGGAACACCGACGCGTCCTCCTCGACTAGTGGCGGCGAGGAACGGAACAGCGACGCGTGACCATCCGCGCGGTGCAGCGAGGGGCTCCTAGGGCTTGGGAGGGGCGATGCCATGGTGGTCGACGTGAGAGGGAGGGGGAGATAGCGATGAACGTGAACATGAGGGGGAGGAGATAGCGATGTCGTGGGAGGCACAGTATTTATAGTGAGCAATGGCACACCTACATAAGATATGGACTGAGCTGCACTGACTTAACTGCCGGTCCAGTTGCGTCACTGACATGTGGGCCAGACCCCTATTGGGCCCATATGTCAGTGACCGAATGCACCTGCAGTTAAGTAACAGCTACATGGGCATATTTGTTGGAGTAAATTACGGGGGAGCGAAGGGGTGGAAATATTGCTGGTCACAACGGATTGGAGGAGTGTGGGGGAGGAGAGTCATGCATGCAGATTTTTTCACACGGGGTGGAGTGGTGGGACCGTCGGAGGGAGAAGGAGAGTTTGGCAGGCATATTGTTTCCACACATGGAGAGGAAAAAATTTGGAGACGAATGGGCTTCCTAGAGGTATGGGGAACGGTGCATAATAAGTCATCTTGCATGCCGGGCTAGGTATAGTCTCAAGTCATTAAAAACAAACACGCCCCACACATGTTCATATTTCAAGGTGCACTAAATTATTGCATGCGATGATTAAGGCTGGCCATAATGGCGGTATCTTAGCTGGTATCATGCACACGGGAATAGCAAACATGCTGATGTGGCAAAGAATTAAAGAAGAGAGGGGGGTTAGAGTAACTAGAGTTCATGCATGCATTGGTAAACACATTTTTTTGTGGAGAACGACAACACTAGTTGAGTACTTTTGCAGACTTCAAAAACTATTCCACAATGTGTCATCATTCACAATGTCAAATCAATATTTTTGCACTCATTATAAAACATAGTTCTTATACTCATTATAATCAGTACTCCCTCCGTCTAGGTGAGCAAGTCATCTTAGATTGTGCACTGTGACCAAGGAGGAGGGGAAAACGAGAGATCTTAATGTTTATTTGCTAACTAATAGCATTGCATGCAATGAACTAACCACTCCATGTCATGTTTGGTAGTCTCAAGTCATTAAAAGCATGCACACCCACATCTCCTATTGGTTGATATGTCAAGAAACAAGAAACGAGGTAGAAGTTAATGCATCACGCCTAAGTGTTTTGGGAGTATTGTAGATATTGATATTTTTAGTATAAATTTGGTCGTGGGATTTCATTGATGCATGTCAAAGCGTTGACAGGTCTGCTATGCGTGACCTGAAGATGAAAGCGTTGAGCATCTCGAAGTTGATCAACAATCTTCAATTGTCAAAGATTAGCCATTCGGCCAATAAGGTGGCACACTTAATCGCTAAGTATAGCTTTGACAATAGATTAGATGGTATTCTTGTAAATAACGTACCGCCCTGTGTGGTGAATATTGTATCGAATGAGTGTACTAGTGTGGCTGGTTAATTAATATAAGGTGGTGTTCAAAAAAAGTATAAATTTGGTCAAACACTTTGCAAATGGTTGACGGGAGTAAAAAGGACCAGAGGGAGTATCATGCATGCAGAGTAGGCAAAAAAATTGCTTGTCTAAAAAAAGGCAAAAAATTGCTCATTTATAGCCGGTCGAAGTCTCAAAGGGCGCGACCATGCGAGGGAGGCGAAGGTCGTGGGAGGCGCGACGTTTGACAGAATTAAGTGAAGTTACATCCACGCGCCGGCATGGCGTGCGAACAGGCAGAAGCTATACCGTCAGGCCTACGATATGGATCTAGTAGACATGACATCTAGTGGGTCCCGCATAGTTCTCAAGAACTCTTTGGGGGCTTGTAGCCGTTTATCCACCGGGCAAGCCAGCAACCCCACGCCGTTCGCACGCCTTACTCGTCCCCGTCTTCTACCTTAAAACAGTTCGCTCCCAATCGTCCCGTCCTTTCACATTAGTTCGCTCCCAGTTTTTTTGCGGGGTACAACAGTTCAACTTCTCCTAACCCTCCTCCAAAATCCATGGCCTCCCAAATCTCCATGGTCGCCGCTGAGTACCAGGTTAGAGCCATAATCGGCGATCAGTTCATCGTCATCTACACACGTGGATCCGAGACGGTGAAAGCATGGCTTGCTCGCTTCCTACGCACGTTCAACAGTTCAACGGATGAGTGGGTCGCTGGGCTAGATGTTGAGTACACCACAGTCCTGGGACGAGAGAAGGATCTAAAGGATGAAGAGAGGAAGAAGCCCGCCTTGATCCAGGTTTGCGTACATAACGTTTGCTTGGTCTACCACATATGCCATGCCGACGTTGAGTGCCAGGATTTTAAGAACTTCCTCAAGGATAAAAGAGTGAAATTCGTTACTGTAGGCTTTAAGAACGACAGTGACGTCCTGCGTCGGATAGGTCTCGTTGTAGGCCAGCCCTTCGATCTCCGGAAGGCAAGCCTGGTGTCCTCCTCTCAACCTTCAATGCTGACCCTGGCAGCAGCCATGATTGATCCTTCGTACGCTAAACTGAAGACCTCATCACGAGTTTCATCATGCATGGGAGTCGAAGACATTAGATGAAGATCACATCCTGTACGCAGCAATGGATGCCTACCTTTGTTTAAATATCTACAAGGGTTGGATGAAGAAGCAGAGCCCAGTGTCCGGTTCAAGCAAAGAAGCGTCGGCGAAGAGGAAGAGGAAGAGGGATGAGGACGAAGTCGAGGACGTGGACTCGGACTCCAAGTAGGTGGCAGTGCCGTCGCTCATGCTGGTTCTACTGCAGTGTCAAGCGGACTAGTTGCTTATTAGTTTATTTTCAAGGGTGTGTTGTGCTGAGGCCCCAGCAGAACTACGTTTATGTTCTTTCTCGTTATTTGAACTCTTTAGTACGTACAGTAGTACTAGTACTATGTCTTACTATTGTTCTTCTTGCAGTTGGTACTACTACTCGTATCTTCGTGTTCCTACTATACTTAATACGTTCGTACTAGTAGTATAATTTGGGTCAATCGATTTGTGAAAGAAGTTCGATGGAGCGAAGGAAGAAGACAGCAGAAGAGGTGGAAGAAGCCCTTCTAGCCATCCATGTTGCATCAAATGGCTCACATGAGTCGACTAACCCAAATTGCTCCTTCAGATTGCAGGATCCACGTGGCATTCAAGGTCTCGAAGGTAGATTCTGCGTCTGCACCCGGTTTGCGGGCTCGACGCGCGCGCGACCGGCTTCTGCCACGACAGCCACCATGCGCGCCTCCTCCACACGGGCGGAGACGACAATGACACGCTAGTTCCTCCTCGCCGCCATGCTGGAGCACGCGCTCGTCCTCCTCTTCATACGCTGCGTGCATAGACAAGGCTCCACCAGCTGCTCGCGTGCTTGGCAGCGCGGCGGCATCGCGAGGAGGGACTGCAGACGACGTGAGCGGGCGAGCCTTTGGCTTCATGGCATAGGGATGGCGGCGACACGGCGATGATGGGCGAGAAACTGTTGGCCGGAGCAGGCGGGCGCCGACATGCGCAACGGCGGTGGCGGCATATTGATGAGTGCGCGTGTGGGAGCTTACTTTAGTTTTATATATAAGGTTGGTCAAACTTAAAAGAAAACCGTACTAGTACACGTAAACATTAGACTTAGGCAGCGCTTTTATTAGTTACTAGCTTATGTTCTTGCCCATTGTGACCAGCCTTAGTACCACGGCCACGATACGGAATCCTGTGCAAGCGCGTGAACCGCGGGCGCGCGGTCGATCGAACAGTGCGTCACCGTGTCGCGCTCGAAGGACATCCACCGAACCTTTTTGTGTGTGTGAAAACAATCCTTGAATATTACTCAACTTTTTTTCCTATGAAAGTTCTTGACGCTGCAATATTTCCATATATTTGAATTTAGCTCCAGTTCGTGTTTATTTGGATTTGGACTTTTTAGGTGCGCCCTATTTTTTTAATACTGATTTTGTGTGTGTGACTGAGAGAGAACATGTGTATGTGTCCATATGTGTGTTGTGGCGGAAGGGCAATGTGGAGACGGTGTGCGTGTGATACAAACATAGAGAGGTGTGAATGTGCAAATGATCGTGCATGAGTGAGACATAGACAGATGCCGATACGTTGTGTATACATGAGAGAACGGTCTTCTAGTTTACTTGTGTGTGTGTGAGAGAGAGAGAGAGGGAGAGAGAGAGAGGGAGAGAGAGAGAGACAGAGAGAGGAGCATCCGTAACACAACAACCATCTCTCTCGATTCGTCCATCCCTCGCACGGTCGCATGCAACACATGCATCAACGCGCACATTTTGACACCCTCACCCAGCCCCTGCCCACCTCAAGGCCCGCACAATCTCTTCGTGAATACCCATTTCTCTCCTTAGGTTTGTTTTCACTCAATATCTGACACACACACACACACAGAGAGAGACACACGCAGCACAACACACACACACACTCCCCCGAGAACACAATTCATCCCCATCCAAGGTTATACGGCGACCACTCTCGCCTGTGCTTCTTTGCACCCCAACATGCACAACACCTCAATCTTCAAAGAGGGCAACGAGCAGATCGAAGACGGCGACCACACCACGCTAGAGAATGCGGAGTCATTTGGAAGCAGGGTGATGTGACGACGGCTGACTGACTCCTCCCCCCATCCTCTCTCTCTTGCACAAAATTACCAATCCCTCTCTCCCCTGCACAAAATTGTCAATCCCTCAACCCACGAGATCCTTCCCCTCTCGTCCATGTTTTTCCTGCTCTCTCATCAAACATGTTGTCTCTTCTCCTTCCACGTATACAGAATCCAGATGCACACGCATCTCATGTATATTACATGTATGCATCTTTCTCACAGACCTAACTTCTTCCTCTCTCTTTCTCTCTCTCTCTCTCTGTGTCTCGTTAGGTTTGTCTCCTACTCTCTCGTCCACATACGTACAATCTTTCCCGCCCTATTTGCTCCATCTTCAAAAGCTCTCTCTGCACGTTTCATTCACATATTGGGATATGTCACAATGTTGCTTCTATAATGGTTGATGTAGAGTTATGGTTGTTCTTGTTGCATCCTACAAAGTAATAACTATGAAATGCATTTAGATTCTCATTTGACTGGGATTATGTGAGTTTGAGCATGTTGTGAAGTACTATAGACCTTATATACATCTTGGGATTCGACAATGATTGTAACTATTGAATTGTATAGACCATTACATTCGAAGTCAATATCCTAATATATTTATTTCACAATTTCAACAAATGATTAGTTCACTACAAACTAAGAAAACAAATGTGTACTCCCTCCGTTTTTATTTAAGTCCGCGTATTAGCATTGGTCAAAGTCAAGTTTTGTAAACTCTCAGAAAGCTTATAACAAAAAATATTAACATATACAATAACAAATAAATACCATTAGATTCATTATTGAATGTACTTTCACATCATACATATTTGTTATGGTAAATGTTTATATTTTTCTATAAACTTGGTCAAACTTTAGGAAGTTTGACTCCGGTCAAACCTAATATGCAGAGTTTACTACTACTACTCGCTAGTTGCTTAGCCGAATCACTTAACACGCCACACGGGGAGTCCAGTGTCACAAAATTTTGAGGTCGGCGGGAAAATCTCCCGCGACCCTGATTCGAGCAGTGGGAAGTTACCATCATAGCCTTCGGAACAGGCCTATGGATGAAGCTTGGTAGGGGGCTGTTTTCGTAACTTCAGGTTCACCCTACCCAGCCAACCCCACCCCGGCACCCAGAGTAGTACACCTGAATACTCCCCAATTTCTATCCCCACCGCAAAATAGACTTCTCCACGGCACCGCAGCCTTCGTGCTCCTCACCTTTACATCGGCGCACTCGTCCACCGCAACGCATCTGCCTCATGACGACCTCGTACACCGCACTGGAGCCGGTCCATCGTCGTCGTCTGATACGTCTCCATCGTATCTATAATTTTTGATTGTTACATGCCAATATTATTCAACTTTCATATACTTTTTGGCAACTTTTTATACTATTTTTGGGACTAACATATTGATCCAGTGCCCAGTGCCAGTTCCTGTCTGTTGCATGTTTTTGGTTTCGCAGAATATCCATATCAAATGGAGTCCAAACGGGATAAAAATGGACGGAGCTTATTTTTGGAAAATATGGAAAATTCGGAAGGAAAATCAACACGAACCAGTGCCCGAGGTGGTCACGAGGCAGGGGGCGCCCCCCTAGGGCGCGCCCCCTACCCTCGTGAGCCCACCGTAAGGCGGTTGACACTCTTCTTTTGCTGCAAGAAAGCTAATATTCAGAAAAAATCACGGCGAAGGTTTCAGGCCAATCGGAGTTATGGATCTCCATATATACACGAAAAGGTGAAACAGAGCCAGGACAGAACGCAAAACCAGAGAGAAACAGAGAGATAGATCCAATCTCGGAGGGGCTCTCGCCCCTCCCATGCCATGGAGGCCAAGGACCAGAGGGGAAACCCTTCTCCCATCTAGGGAGGAGGTCAAGGAAGAAGAGGAAGAAGGGGGCCCCTCTCCCCCTCTCTTCCAGTGGCGCCGGAACGCTGCCGTGGCCATCATCATCATCACCGCGATCTACACCAACACCTCCGCCATCTTCACCAACATCACCATCACCTTCCCCCTCTATCTACAGCGTTCCACTCTCCCGCAACCCGCTGTACCCTCTACTTGAACATGGTGCTTTATGCTTCATATTATTATCCAATGATGTGTTTCCATCCTATGATGTCTGAGTAGATTTTCGTTGTCCTATCAGTGGTTGATGAATTGCTATGATTGATCTAATTTGCTCGTGGTTATGTTGATGTCCTTTGGTGCCCATCATATGATTGCGCGCGTGGATCACACCCTAGGGTTAGTTGTATGTTGATAGGACTATGTATTGGAGGGCAAGAGTGACAGAAGCTTCAACCTAGCATAGAAATTGATGCATACGGGATTGAAGGGGGACCAATATATCTTAATGCTATGGTTGGGTTTTACCTTAATGAACATTAGTAGTTGCGGATGCTTGCTAATAGTTCCAATTATAAGTGCATAGAATTCCAAGTTAGGGATGACATGCTAGCAGTGGCCTCTCCCACATAATACTTGCTATCGGTCTAGTAAAGTAGTCAATTGCTTAGGGGCAATTCCACAACACCTACCACCACTTTTCCACACTCGCTATATTTACTTTATTGTTTCTTTATCTAAACATCCCCTACTTTTTATTTACGTACTCTTTATTATCTTGCAAACCTATCTAACAACACCTACAAAGTACTTCTAGTCTCATACTTGTTCTAGGTAAAGCAAACGTCAAGCGTGCGTAGAGTTGTATCGGTGGTCGATAGAACTTGAGGGAATATTTGTTCTACCTTTAGCTCCTCGTTGGGTTCGACACTCTTACTTATCGAAAACTGTTGCGATCCCCTATACTTGTGGGTTATCAAGACCTTTTCCTGGCGCCGTTGCCGGGGAGCAATAGCGTGGGGTGAATATTCTCGTGTGTGCTTGTTTGCTTTATCACTAAGTAATTTTTATTTGCTGTTCTTAGTTGTTCTTTATCTTTAGCTATGGATATGGAACACGAAATACCAAAGAAATTAGGTGTACTTGCTACTCATGGAGATGGGGTAACTCCTAAAACCCTCGATTCTCATTATGTGAAAGATATTAAGTACTACTTTGATAATCCTGAGAAAACCCCATTCAACTTTATAATGGGAGACACGTTGGATCAACGTGAATACTTTAGGGATTATCGCTTGACACAAAAAGGGAAACTATTATGGGATCAATTTATTATGTTGAGTTGGTATGCCTGGAGTCTATGCTTGAGATATGATTATACTTGTTGCTCTAGGATGAATTCTCCACACCTTCCCTTTTCATGCAATTTAATGATAATGAAACATTGGCTTCTTATGCTAGAGGTATTTATGATTACTATGATGTGGAACAAATAGAAGAATTTGTTGCTTTTATGGGTGCTTATGAAATTGAATCTATGTTTAAAGAGTTTGATGATATTGATGATGCTTGTTATAGATCTAAAAATTTAGCTATCCTCAAATATTGCTATGAGAATTATGAATACAATTACTATATTAATGCATTTATTGAGAAAGTCTCCGTTGTCCAAGAAGAGACTAATATTTTGCAGGAAGCTATGGAAGAATAAATTGATGAAACTGTGAGCTCATTGGATGAAAAAGATGATGAGGAGAGCGAAGAACAAAAGGAGGAAGAGCGGATTGATCACCCATGCCCACCTTCTAATGAGAGTAACTCTTCAACTCATACATTGTTTAATTCCCCTTCGTGCTTACCGAAGGATGATTGCTATGATGACTGTTATGATCCCTTTGATTCTCTTGAAATATCCCTTTTTGATGATGCTTGCTATGCTTGTGGCCAAGATGCCAATATGAATGATGCTTATGGAGATGAACTTGCTATAGTTCCTTATGTTAAACATGAAGTTGTTGCTATTGCACCCACGTATGATAGTCCTATTATCTTTTTGAATTCTCCCAACTACACTATCTCGGAGAAGTTTGCACTTATTAAGGATTACATTGATGGGTTTCCTTTTACCGTTGCACATGATGATTTTGATAGATATAATATGCATGTGTTTGCTGCTCCTACTTGCAATTATTATGAGAGAGGAACTATATCTCCACCTCTCTATGTCTCCAACATGATAAAATTGCAAGAAACTGTTTATACTATGCGTTGGCCTTTACTATGTGTGCATGAATTGTTCTTTTATGACATGCAGATGCATAGGAAGAGAGTTAGACTTCGTCATTACATGATATATGTTGTTTTGTGCTCACTACTAAATTACAAATCATTGTTAATTAAAATTGGCTTTGATATACCTTGGGATCCGGGTGGATTCACTACTTGAGCACTATATGCCTAGCTTAACGACTTTAAAGAAAGCGCTGCTAGGGAGACAACCCAGAAGTTTTAGAGAGTCATTTATTTCTGTTGAGTGCTTTCATATAGTTTAAAAACAACAAAAATAAAGAGGGTAACCCAAAGCTTTTTCAAAAAAGAAAAGTGAAAGTGAGAGAGACGAGCATTGTGAAACTGGGGGACGTCCTTGAACTTTGTTCATCCCCATGGGAACTTTGTGAATATTAATTATAGAAACTTTTCAACAAAAATAATTATCCCCTTGTACAATTCCATTGTATTATAAAAATAATGTGCCAAGGTTTGCCTTTAGGATGTTTACATTTGCTTGATGGTTTGTACGGTGCAGGACAGAAACTTTGACTGTAGTGCGCGATTTTATATTTTTAGCTGGAACGTCAAATGGTTCTGATTCTTTTTGCACTGTCTTCCTACACAAATTGTTTATTTTTCTAATTTTGGTAGAATTTTTCAAGTATCAGAAGTATGGTTAATGTTCAGATTTCTACAGACTGTTCTGCTTTAGACAGATTCTGTTTTTGATGCATAGTTTGCTTGTTTTGATGAAACTATCAATTTATATCAGTGGATTAAGCCATGAAAAAGTTATATTAGAGTAGACACAATGCAAAAACAAAATATGAATTGGTTTGCAACAGTACCTAGAGTAGTGATTTGCTTTATTATACTAACGGATCTTACCGAGTTTTCTGTTGAAGTTTTGTGTGGATGAAGTGTTCAATGATCGAGAAGGTTTCGATGTGAGAAGAAGGAAGAGAGGCAAGAGCTCAAGCTTGGGGATGCCCGAGGCACCCCAAGTAAATATTCAAGGAGACTCAAGCATCTAAGCTTGGGGATGCTGGGGAGGCATCCCCTCTTTCTTCAACAAGTATCGGTATGTTTTCGGATTCGTTTCGTTCATGCGATATGTGCAAGTATTGGAGCGTCTTTTGCATTTAGGTTTTTATTTTTCTTTTTATGCACCATGCTGGTATGATATAGTCCTTGGTTGATTTATAGAATGCTCTTTGCACTTCACTTATATTTTTTGAGTATGGCTTTATAGAATGCTTCATGTGCTTCACTTATATCATTTGAAGTTTGGATTGCCTGTTTCTCTTTACATAGACAACCGCCATTTGTAGAATGCTCTTTTTCTTCACTTATATTTGTTAGAGCACGGGCATATCTTTTGTAGAAAGAATTAAACTCTCTTGCTTCACTTATATCTATTTAGAGAGATGACAGGAATTGGTCATTCACATGGTTAGTCATAAAATCCTACATAAAACTTGTAGATCACTGAATATGATATGTTTGATTCCTTGCAATAGTTTTGCAATATAGAGATGGTAATATTAGAGTCATGCTAGTGGGTAATTGTGGATTGTAGAAATACTTGTGTTGAGGTTTGTGATTCCCGTAGCATGCACGTATGGTGAACCGTTATGTAACGAAGTTGGAGCATGAGGTATTTATTGATTGTCTTCCTTATGAGTGGCGGTCGGGGACGAGCGATGGTATTTTCCTACCAATCTATCCCCCTAGGAGCATGCGTGTAGTACTTTGTTTCGATGACTAATAGATCTTTGCAATAAGTATGTGAGTTCTTTATGACTAATGTTGAGTCCATGGATTATACGCACTCTCACCCTTCCACCATTGCTAGCCTCTCTAGTATCGCGCAACTTTCGCCGGTACCTTAAACCCACCATATATCCTCCTCAAAACAGCCACCATACCTACCTATCATGGCATTTCCATAGCCATTCCGAGATATATTGTCATGCAACTTCCATCATCATCATATACATGACTTGAGCATTCATTGTCATATTGCTTTGCATGATCGTAAGATAGCTAGCATGATGTTTTCATGGCTTGTCTGTTATTTGATGTCATTGCTACGCTAGATCATTGCACATCACGGTACACCGCCGGAGGCATTCATATAGAGTCATATCTTTGTTCTAGATATCGAGTTGTAATATTGAGTTGTAAGTAAATAAAAGTGTGATGATCATCATTATTAGAGCATTGCCCCAGTGAGGAAAGGATGATGGAGACTATGATTCCCCCACAAGTCGGGATGAGACTCCGGACTTTACAAAAAAATAAAAGAGGCCAAAGAAGCCCAAATAAAAAAAGAGGCCAAAGAAGCCCACCAAAAAAATAAAAAAAATAAAAAAACAAAAAAATGAGAGAAAAAGAGAGAAGGGGCAGTGCTACTATCCTTTTTCCACACTTGTGCTTCAAAGTAGCACCATGTTCTTCATATAGAGAGTCTCTTGAGTTATCACTTTCATATACTAATGGGAATTTCCATTATAGAACTTGGCTTGTATATTCCGATGATGGGCTTCCTCAAATGCCCGAGGTCTTCATGAGCAAGCAAGTTGGATGCACACCCACTTAGTTTCAGTTAGAGCTTTCATACACTTATAGCTCTAGTGCATCCGTTGCATGGCAATCCCTACTCACTCACATTGATATCTATTGATGGGCATCTCCATAGCCCGTTGATACACCTAGTTGATGTGAGACTATCTTCTCCTTTTTGTCTTCTCCACCATCATATTCTATTCCACCTATAGTGATATGTCCATGGCTCATGCTCATGTATTGCGTGAAAGTTGAAAAGGTTTGAGAACATCAAAAGTATGAAACAATTGCTTGGCTTGTCATCAGGGTTGTGCATGATGTGAATATTTTGTGTGGTGAAGATGGAGCATAGCCAGACTATATGATTTTGTAGGGATAACTTTCTTTGGCCATGTTATTTTGAAAATACATGATTGCTTTATTAGTAGGCTTGAAGTATTATTGTTTTTATGTCAAATGATAGACTATTGCTTTGAATCACTCATGTCTTAATATTCATGCCATGATTAGACATATGATCAAGATTATGCTAGGTAGCATTCCACATCAAAACATATCTTTTTTATCATTTACCTACTCGAGGACGAGCAGGAATTAAGCTTGGGGATGCCGATACGTCTCCGTCGTATCTATAATTTTTTATTGTTCCATGCCAATATTATTCAACTTTCATATACTTTTTGGCAACTTTTTATATTATTTTTGGGACTAACATATTGATCCAGTGCCCAGTGTCAGTTCCTGTCTGTTGCATGTTTTTGGTTTCGCAGAATATCCATATCAAATGGAGTCCAAACGGGATAAAAACGGATGGAGCTTATTTTTGGAAAATATGGAAAATTCAGAAGGAAAATCAACGCGAACCAGTGCCCGAGGTGGTCACGAGGCAGGGGGCGCCCCCTACCTCGTGAGCCCACCGTAAGGCGGTTGACGCTCTTCTTTTGCCGCAAGAAAACTAATATTCGGAAAAAAAATCACGGCGAAGGTTTCAGGCCAATCGGAGTTACGGATCTCCATATATACACGAAAAGGTGAAACAGAGCCAGGACAGAACGCAGAACCAGAGAGAAACAGAGAGATAGATCCAATATTGGAGGGGCTCTCGCCCCTCCCATGCCATGGAGGCCAAGGACCAGAGGGGAAACCCTTCTCCCATCTAGGGAGGAGGTCAAGGAAGAAGAGGAAGAAGGGGGCCCCTCTCCCCCTCTCTTCCGGTGGCGCCGGAACGCTGCCGTGGCCATCATCATCATCACCGCGATCTACACCAACACCTCCACCATCTTCACCAACATCTCCATCACCTTCCCCCCTCTATCTACAGCGGTCCACTCTCCCGCAACCTGCTATACCCTCTACTTGAACATGGTGCTTTATGCTTCATATTATTATCCAATGATGTGTTGCCATCCTATGATGTCTGAGTAGATTTTCGTTGTCCTATCGGTGGTTGATGAATTGCTATGATTTATTTAATTTGCTTGTGGTTATGTTGATGTCCTTTCGTGCCCATCATATGATTGCACGCATGGATCACACCCTAGGGTTAGTTGTATGTTGATAGGACTATGTATTGGAGGGCAAGAGTGACAGAAGCTTCAACCTAGCATAGAAATTGATGCATACGGGATTGAAGGGGGACCAATATATCTTAATGCTATGGTTGGGTTTTACCTTAATGAACATTAGTAGTTGTGGATGCTTGCTAATAGTTCCAATCATAATTGCATAGAATTCCTAGTCAGGGATGACATGCTAGCAGTGGCCTCTCCCACATAATACTTGCTATCGGTCTAGTAAAGTAGTCAATTGCTTAGGGGAAATTCCACAACTCCTACCACCACTTTTCCACACTCACTATATTTACTTTATTGTTTCTTTATCTAAACAGCCCCTACTTTTTATTTACGTACTCTTTATTATCTTGCAAACCTATCCAACAACACCTACAAAGTACTTCTAGTCTCATACTTGTTCTAGGTAAAGCAAACGTCAAGCGTGCGTAGAGTTGTATCGGTGGTCGATAGAACTTGAGGGAATATTTGTTCTACATTTAGCTCCTCGTTGGGTTCGACACTCTTACTTATCGAAAATTGTTGCGATCCCCTATACTTGTGGGTTATCATCGTCGTACACGGAGCCTCTTCCCCGGCATCGTCTTCCACGGTCTCGGATCTGCTTCCCGGAAGCCGACGCCAAGCGTAGAAGTACCACCGTCGTGGACAATGAACTGACTCCCGTTGCCGACCATGACTCACAAAGGCCGCCACGACCATCGTTCTCCTCCTCGATTGGTAATGTGTGTATTGAATCACTTAGCAGTACATGTCTAGTTCCAATTTTGTTCATACCTACCCTTCAAATTTCCTGGGTGCTATTGTTCCCATAAAAGTAATTGGTTATAGCCTCCATTGTCCAACAGAATATCAGCTTGTAATTGTGCGTCGCTCCTGTATCGCGCTGTGCTTGGGTAGGTTTTTCATCTGCAACCAGTAGTGTGGCAAATGATGGAAAGGTTTTTAGAACTAGCAAAATGCACATGCGTTGCACGTATCAAGATGCATTTGTATGAGTAGTTTATCTTGTTGGAGATGCTGTAACATGGCAGACGAGTGCTTTAATGTTGCCCACAAGATGCGCGAGTATTACTAGTAGTATATTTTTCTTGCCATGTTGAGATTTTAAAACCACGAGTGCGAACATGCAGAGGAGCAATGAAGACCAAACACGGGATATTTGGGACATCTTCAAGGAGCGTGGCAAGTTAAAGAGGAGTTGCACCGAACCTATAAAACGAGCTTTGGTAAGTAACACCCTTTCAATTACTTTCGTGTAGCCTCGTGTTCTTCGATGTGTATATGTTGTAGTTTCTATTTCTCTTAAGCGTGGTGTTCTTCGATGTGTAATAAGAAGAGTCTTAATTGTCCTAATGCTTTCGTTTTTAGCTTGATGTAGGAAGTGGGTGTTCTCACCTTGTAGTCTGTTTTTATTTATTTTTTCCTTTTGAATTCACTTCTCCGAGTTCTGTTTATCTGGCTTCTACTAAATGGATCTAGGTTGCTCTGAGTATTGATCTAAAAAGGAGGTAACTTCATCTTAGGATGCAGTTCCTGTGAGGAGGGAAGTATGGTCAACCTCGAGATCATGTTTCCAAAATGAGGCTGGATTACACACAAGGTGCCAGTTCCCTAATGATGTTGGATTAGACACAAGGTGCAAATTCCCAGATGATGCTGGATTACACACAAGCCAGGTGGAGTCGTCAGTTGTTCGTGTCCTCGTGGCATTAGTAAAGGCTGAAAGAAAGCATGCAGCAGCCCTTGAGAATGTAGCTGAGTTCCTAAAGAAGCGAAAAGAGCAATCAGATGCTCTCTTCACCCAAGCCAAAGAAGAGATGGAAGAAGCCAGAAATAAGCTAGCAGAGGCAGAGCAGGCTAGGCGTCTCCTGCTGTCTAAAATTGTTGTCAATACAAAATTTCCTTCATAATAGCTAGGTTCAAATGTTTATCCAGTCAGCATGCCTATTGTGATGTCCGTGCATCTACTGATGTGGCACAAAATGTTTTTTCGGGTCATGTAATAACAGCAATTACTTTCCAAACAATAACAGACGAAGCATTGGACATGGTATAGTTCACGCGCAAGCCCGACATTCCAAGTTCAACTTCCACATCAAACTCATGTTCACAGATATCTGCACATTCATACATAATGTCCACAACCATGATTCACTTCAAAGCCAAAAAAATGTGAGGAGAGTTATAAATAAAGAAAATCCTCTACTAGTTCCTGCTACCAGTGCAAGCACAACAAGTCAAGACCATGCGTAAATTAATTATATTTTAGTCATTTTTGTGTTCTAAAATGCCTGCCGGCTCGCGGGAGGACGTGTTGCTGCCATACGCGCGGAATCAATGAAGGCAGGCGGGGCAGTCTTAAGCTGGTTGCATGCGGCAAGGAGGCGTGCTCAGCCGGGCCTACAGCGAGTGCGGCCCTCTTGGCCGGCGCTCCGGTTCAATGCCTGCACTATGAGAGGCCGCGTCCGTGTCAGAGCAATCACTCCCTCCAGTCCTTTTTTGTTTGGGTATAACAAAATCTCGTTTTCCATTCACATTTTAGTGGTAGGAGTTGTGCGTGTGTGTCTGTGAGAGAGAGAGAGAGGAGACGGTAGTCGGGGTTGTCTGATCGGTAAACAAATGAATAATGTCAGTCTGGGATGGAGACAAAAAGGAGACCGCAACAAATGTTGTGTCTACAGGAGAGATAGAGAGAGTAATTTTAGTGGTATGAGTCATATGTAGAGACATATAGGGTGTGTGAGAGAATGCCATAGAGAGAAATACAAAGTGAAATACGAGTGGAGACTGTGTGTTTGGCGGTGAAAAAGAAAGCTTAGGTACCGAGTGATACCAGAGAACAGTAGAGACGTGAGAGATAATGAAAACCGTGTAATTTATAATGATAGGGAGAGTGTGACACTTCTCAAAGGAGATGTCGAGAGACCATGTTTGCGAGGATAGGAGCAACATGAAGTGAGCGTGCAAGTGAGCTGGAGAAAAGAGAGTGATAGCTACCTGAAGGAGCATGCATGCGAGAGAGATGGGCATGAAAGGAGTGAACAAAAAAGGGATTCAAATATTTGAATTCGAGATGATGATACATGTAATCCATACTCGAACCAAAATTGATCTATCAAACATGCATACTCATATGAATTCACGCACATCTATGTTATTTAATATGTACATATTACTGATCCATACATTTTAGTAGAACATAATTTGGTTAAATTTTTTCGAATTCAACCTTAAGATTTCGAGATCATTGTATTTGTAAATCATATTATACATATAAAGGAGCAGAATTCTTTGTTGTGCTTTTGAAAGTATATTAAAAATGATGTATATAGAATGTAATTCCAATTGAAAATGGACCCCGCCTAAAAAAATAGAATACAAACGGGATTCGAATTGAGTTGGCACGGTAAACATGCACTCTGCAAAATTTGAACGAAGCGGGGAAAGTCGCAGTAACCGCCCGAAACCAAAATCTGCGAGATGGAAATCACTACTGCCTATCCCTGCCACGCAAAGCCTATATGCTGGATTTCTATAGGTTTCGATAGGGGTAGGTTTGTAATTTCACCCAAACATGACATAACCGCCTCTCACCCGGATTCATACACTGTGGGCGCCAAAACACAGTGTGTCCTCAGCCGAAATCGACTCCCTCCCCGATTCATATTCATACACGGTGGGCGCCAAAAACAAACTCTCGTCGGCAAATTTTCGGTGTATGCGAGATTACCGTCCTATCCCCAACCGACTAGTGTTGCTGTGATGTAGTAGAAATTTGAAATGGGGGCTAAGTTTGTAAATTTCCTCGCATTTGAGACAAGCGCGCCCTGAATACATGGTTCCCCCCTTCCTCTCTACCTCCCTTTTCCCCATTCATACTCTGTGGGCGCCAAAACACCCTCTCCACCCCACCCTCCTCCGTCCGCCGCCGTCCGCCACCCCATCCACTGCCGTCCTCCTCCACCATTTCGGAGCTGATACCCCGACGCCTCCGTCCATTACAAGAGATCGACATCTCTCATCCACGGCTTCGGACCGGGATCCTTGCATCCCGTCCTCTCGCTTCATCCCCGCCATCGTCCACCTTGCCGGCACCGCTCCTATGACCGTCTCGTCCACCGCGCCCATCGCCACAGTCTACCCTCCTAGATCTGCTTCCACGCCGCCGACAGCCATCGCTACCGTAGCACCGTCAAATTCTCAGTAGATGTGTACACGACGCCACACCAGAGGCGGTACTCTTTCATATTTGCTCAACTTATTTATCGCAGCAAAAAAATAGATCGCCACTGCTTTACTCTGATTTGTTGTCTTGGTTGCGAAGTTGCCTTTGTCCAGTTTGCACCTTCAGATCCGCCATGGCACACTCAACACCATACTCGCAATGCTTATGGTTTCCCCCTTTTATATTCCACACTAGTTAAATCACAGTATACTAAATTTCAAAATTGGGTCAGTCGATTTTTCAGAGCTCGCCGGAGTTCACCGGTGCGATCGAAGGGGCTCGGGTGGGGACGGTGGTTGTGGGGGGCGGTGGTGGGGCCTCGTCGAACGAAGAAAACTCGACGTGGGTGGGGCGGGGGTGGGGGTGGCGGAGGAACACAGGCGGTGGGGCCGGTGGTTCGGCCAGCGGCCCGTGCGGTGTTCTGTATGGGAAGCACAGTATGTTCCTTGTCAGGAAGGGGAGGAGGGACATCTGCAGTCAACAGCTGATAGAGCTGGCCTGTACGTGATCGATAGGCTTTCAGTTACTAGCGGCAATACAACACCGTAATTTCCAGCCAGTTCCACTTTCCCGATTTATATATCCTGGTTATGGTGTACCCCTGTTATGTAGGGGCTGTTTGGTTTGTGACTAACTTTGCCAAAGATTGCCACACCTAAGGTTAGGCAAGTTTGACCAACTTAGGTGAGTGTTTGGTTCAAGCCACATCTTAGGCAAGCCACACTTGGACCCCACATGGCATACACACAAAAAGTGTGGCAAGATTCCCTTAGGCTTGCCAACTTGTGGCTCTCATTTTGATGAACTAACCTTAGTCAAGTTTGACAAAAATGTATGGGAAAGTGTGGCAATGCTAGTCCTAAAACCAAACAGCCCCTATGATCTGCCTAGTTGCTGTGTGCTCTTGTTATCATGGTTTGGCAATAAACTCTCTATACAGTATATTATGAACCTATCATCTGCCAGCTATCCTTACTTCTGGAGCCTATTTTTTTGTGTACTTGTGCCAGATTATATAAATGAACGCACCATATTACAGCACACATGAGCTCTCTCATCAGAATCTAGTGATAGCACACAAGTGTTTACAGGGGCGCCCCTATATTAGAATATCATCTGCATTACAAAGATAATCTCACAACTATTTATGTTTTCATGGTTCTCAGATATTATACGCAATTACAGTGAATATCAGAATCCGCGCATTAGAAGAATATTGTGGAACACTGCAATGACTTACAAAATTGGCAGCAAGGCATTGAGTGCCATTCTGGAAGCAATGAAACTCGTACGCTCCCCACCTATTGATTGTTGTTCAGAATATCATCCTAATGACTATTCTAACCTCGAGGAGTCAAAGGCAGATGGCCTGTCCTGTTCACCCATCAAGGTGCTTGTTCTAATTTGGCAAGGTTTTATTGGTTGCACGTATCTTGCATATGTTGTCTTGCATTTCTTCTACTTTGTTGCACCGCCATCTGCTTAGTTTACTCATCATATATGTCGAGATGCCATGCCCATCCATTATCAATACATATTCCATCTGTCATCATACCATGTTTTTCCACTCAAATGTTGTTCTTGTGCATCAGACATCAAAAAGGAAGAGGGTGATTGCCGAACCTGAAGGAGCACCAGCAAAGTCCTTGAAAAATGTGGTGGTGCCGGAGAAATTAGACAGCACCCCACTTATATTGGCTGTACAACCAGTGACACAAAACGTAGGACCAACTCCAGCAGACTGTACCCATACTTCACTAGCCCCACCACTAGCCCCACCACACAGGACCTGCACTCCAGCAAAAGGTATACCGATTTCATTTGCCATAGCACCTGCTGTACCACAGAAAAATCCCACTCCAGCAAAAAGTACAGCAAGTCCACCGGCCGAAGACCTATCCCAATTGCAGAGACGGCCAATTCCTGTAGATTGGAACCCCATTCCATTTATTCCCAGTTTAAAAGACAATGCTTTCAATGTTGTTAGGGACTACGTGCATATATTCCCATCATGGGAAGATTATTGTGAAGACAAACACCATTTTCACATCTTCCTGTCCAACTTACGTGTAAGTGCTATTATTCATGGCTATTATTTTCCTGTTTTCTACTGATTGAACACATCAATGATTTACATTACATTGTTGTAACTAGGAGAGGGTCAACCTGGATAGTCATGACGAGCAAAGCTTGCTTGTGCTTTTCAAGGAAGCATTGCAGCAGTATCGGTGTTACCTGAGGAAATCACACTTTGATGGCAAGTCTATAAACGAATTTCCGATGAAGTCTCCTGTGCTAAATTTAGAAGACATTGAATGGAAAAACCTTGTTATGCACTGGTCTCATTCCCAGGATGAGGTACTGTCTATGAAATCACATGACAATTTGAACTTCTACTTTTCTGCATGTGCCTTACGGATCTTTTTTGCAGGAAATCTGCTCGAAGAAGAATTCCGGTTTGACAAGAATGACAAGATATCGCAAATATGTTGCCCGCTGCTTTGCTCTTGTTAGTACCTGTTGTCCTGTATCATTGTACTTGCATGCATATCTGGTTCATTATGTGACAGCAGTATGCATGATAGCTTGCTTATCAATTGTTCACTCCAAATTATCTGATCTGTATGAATGGTTACATTAATGTAGAATATATCCAATGCCAATGTTTTTTTAGCTCTGCATTGTTCTTATAAGTACATGCTATCCTTTATCAGTGTACTTATAATGATAGGTAGTTGTTCATGTACCATCACTCTGCAGCTTATTTTTCTTTGCCCTTCATTTTCTACACATCAGATCTATATTTACTCTTGCCATAAGGTTGGTACTGAAGAAGTTTAGCTGTGCATTGCTTTTGGCTGTACCTTTTGCCTGTATCGCTGCACTTACATTTATAGCTACTTGGTTATGTAGCATCACTCTTCATCTTATCTTAAATATTCTCCATTTTTTTGTATATTATCACATCTATATTTACTCTTAACAAAATGTAGAATAAAGGCAATGCTTTTGAAGAAGATTCTGTGGTAAACTTCTTGAATTTCCCCCCCCCCCCCCCATCAGCATGGACAAGGCCTTTATAGAGCCTGTCTTCACCAATAATGTAAGTTTGTCCATCTCAAGCCTTCAAACATTGTTGTATATATTTGGTTAGGCATGACTGCAACAGCTGTTTATTTTTGGTGTTTGCATCAAATTGCTTGTTTAAAGTTTATTATATGTAGTTCATAAACAAAAGTTCGTCCTTTCTCAATTTAAGTTTTCAGTTGTACAACCAAGTTCCTTCTTCATACCATGTAAATCAAACTATACAGAGCAAGTGATCTTCTTTTGCACTGCATGTATGCTTCTGTTCTTCATCTGTAATCCAGTGGTGTGGTGAACCTACCCACTACAGCACAATGTCATATTCTTCAATGTCTTAACTATGAAAATGTCATATCATTCTACTATTATTTGAACCGTCTCTTTATTTGCCAATCTGAAATGGTATAGATTGACAACACACTAACCATTGATACTTATGAGTTCTTGATCTGTAATCCAGTGGTGTCGTGAAGCTGCCAACTCCTTCACAATGTCATTTCCAGCCATGTCTTGACCTGAACAATACCATATTGTGTTAATGCAAATTTAAACTGTGTCACTTTATTCGTCAGTAAGAAATGTGATGAATTGTCAGCACTGATACTTTTATGTGCAAAACCTGTCATCTGTCTGCTTGTTTATCTTTCAGAGTGAGGAAGATATAAGTGTTGAACAAGCGCAGTCTCATCATCTTGCTCAGCTGCTTGCGCTGCAGCTCCCCAGCAGGGCTAACCTTTCTTGAACTCTATTGAAGTGCCGTTGGTTTTGTATATTATTTTGTCGGCGTGTTTATTTGCACTGGTGGCGATCTTTGATGCCCAATGTATGTAATCTGTTGTTTGCTTGTGCTTTATTATCATAGTGGCGAACTTTGATGCCCAGTGGATGTAATATGCCATAATTTCTTTATTGTATAGTATAGGTTTTTTCTTATTCACGATGCTGTAGTTATTTTACTGTATATATATCCTGTCTTCGCAGTAAACCGGCCAAACCGTAAAATTATGGTACATAATCGGGCCGTCATGCAATCACGATGTAGGTTGGGCTTGAAACGTGCCGATCAGCTCATGGGCCGGCAGCAGCCCGAAATGAACCCCGGCCCATGATTGTGCGAATCAAATCACAGGCTTTTAACAGGCCGGAAAATTGTCTCGGTCCTTGTTTGGCCCAATCAGATATCGGCTACGAGCAGGCCGGATGCAAACCGAGCCGTAGTTAGGCCCAACTATATGACGGGCTTTTAACAGGATGAAATTAATATAGGGCCAAAATGTTAAACGGGCCCTTAACAGGCCAAAACTAATATCAGGCTGAATTGCTAAGTGGGCCTTTAGCAAGTGGGCCCAAAAGCATAGTGTCCAATTGACGGGCCGAATCTGATATGGGCCATAATTAGGCCCAAAACCTCTTAAAGGGCCGGACCTGATCTGGGCCGTAATTTGGCCCAGAACGTGGTAGGCTTTTAACGGGCTGGATCTCATATGGGCCACTATTAGGCCCGGAGCGTGGCAGGCCATTAATAGACCGTATCAAATATGGGCCGACATTTGGCCCCAAAACATAGCAGCCAGTTAACGGGTCGGCCTACTAGGGTCCTCAAAATCTTGTGGGCCTACAGCTGGGCCAGCCCATTAATGTCGGCGAAATCTCGTGGGCCTTTAGCTGGGCCGGCCCATTATGATCCGCAAGAATTTTGTGGGCCTTTATCTGGGCCGGCCTATTATGGCACACAAAAATCTTGTGGGCCTTTACCTGGGTCGGCCCATTATGGCCCGCGAAATCTTATGGGACTTTAGCTGGGCCAGCCCATTATGGTCCGCAAAATCTCGTGGGCCTTTAGTTGGGCCGGCCCATTATGGTCTGCAAAATCTTGTGGGCCTTTAGTTGGGCTGGCCCATTTAAACTTGTTGGGCCGTGCCACGTGTCGACGTATCATAGGCGCCTTCTGTCCAGTGAGTGGATGACATCTGTCCCGACGATGAGTCGACACGTGTTTCCTCTAGCCAATGATGATTTTACACATGGAAAATCCCCATTGGTCGGGGCTGTTAACGGGTTATCGGATCCAAAACCCGACCCGATAGCTTAACGGCGTTCCGTTACGGTGGATGCCACGTGTCGGTCACCCTTGACGAAAGCATTTCTGTGATGCATGATTTATCGTCATGGAAGTGGACACTTCCGTGATGATAATTTTGGTAATGTCATGGAACACTTCTACGACAGCGCACGTATGACTATCTTGATTCTGTCATAAATTTGTCATGGATGTACATGCATGACAAAAAAAGCGACCTACTGTGACAAACACGTATCATCACGGAAGTGTATTTTTCTGTAGTGACAATAAAGCGACAACCATATGGCTCCTTCCAGTTGTTGATAACTCCGTTACAAAACATGATCATCTCATACAATAAATATAGCATCATGTCTTGACCATATCACATCACAACATGCCCTGCAAAAACAAGTTAGACGTCCTCTACTTTGTTGTTGCAAGTTTTATGTGGCTGCTATGGGCTGAGCAAGAACTGTTCTTACCTACGCATCAAAACCACAACGATAGTTCATCAAGTTAGTGTTGTTTTAACCTTCTCAACGACCGGGCGTAGCCACACTCGGTTCAACTAAAGTTGGAGAAATTGACACCCGCCAGCCACCTATGTGCAAAGCACGTCGGTAGAACCAGTCTCGCGTAATGTCGGTCTGGGCCGCTTCATCCAACAATACCGCCGAACCAAAGTATGGCATGCTGGTAAGCAGTATGACTTGTATCGTCCACAAATCACTTGTGTTCTACTCGTGCATATAACATCTACGCATAAAACCAGGCTCGGATACCACTTTTGGGGAACGTAGTAAGTTCAAAAAATTTCTTACGCACACATAGGATCATGGAGATGCATAGCAACGAGAGGGGAGAGTGTTGTCTACATACCCTCGTGGACCGAAAGCGGAAGCGTTAGCAGAACACGGATGATGTAGTCGTACGTCTTCACAATCCGACCGATCCAAGTACCGAACGTACGGCACCTTCGAGTTCAGCACACGTTCAGCTTGATGACGTCCCGCGAACTCCGATCCAGCAGAGCTTCACGGGAGAGTTCCACCAGCACGATGGCGTGGTGACGGTGATGATGTTGCCACCGACGCAGGGCTTCGCCTAAGCACCGCTACGATATGATCGGGGTGGAAGATGGTGGAGGGGGGCATCGCACACGGCTAAGAGATCAAGAGATCAATTGTTGTGTCTATGGGGTGCCCCCTGGCCACGTATATAAATGAGTGGAGGAGGGGGAGAGGGCCGGCCCCTATGGCGCGCCCTGGAGGAGTCCTACTCCCACCGGGAGTAGGATTCCTCCCCTTCCAAGTAGTAGGAGTAGGAGACAAGGAAGGGGAAGAGGGAAGAGAAGGAAGGAGGGGGCGCCGCCCCTCCCCCTAGTCCAATTTGGACTAGTCATTGGGGGGGCACGCGGCCTGCCTCTCTCTCTCCCCTAAAGCCCAATAAGGCCCATATACTTTTTCCCCCGTATTCCCGTAACTCCCTGGTAATCCGAAAAAATACCCGAACTACTCGGAACCTTTCCGATGTCCGAATATAGTCGTCCAATATATCGACCTTTATGTCTCGACCATTTCGAGACTCCTCGACATGTCCCCAATCTCATCCGGGACCCCGAACTACCTTCGGTACATCAAAACACATAAACCCATAATACAAATCGTCACTGAACATTAAGCGTGCGGACCCTACGGGTTCGAGAACTATGTAGACATGACTGCTACCTCTTGAGCACTTGCGTTGGTTTTCCCTTGAAGAGGAAAGGGTGATGCAGCAAAGTAGCGTAAGTATTTCCCTCGGTTTTTTAGAACCAAGGTATCAATCCAGTAGGAGGCCACGCACGAGTCCCTCGCACATACACAAACAAATAAATCCACGCAACCAACGCGATAAGGGGTTGTCAATCCCTACACGGTCACTTACGAGAGTGAGATCTGATAGATATGATAAGATAATATTTTTGGTATTTTTATGATAAAGCTACAGAGTAAAATAAATGGCAAAGGAAATAACTAAGTATTGGAAGATTAATATGATGGAAGATAGACCCGAGGGCCATAGGTTTCACTAGTGGCTTCTCTCAAGAGCATAAGTATTTACGGTGGGTGAACAAATTACTGTTGAGCAATTGACAGAATTGAGCATAGTTATGAGAATATCTAGGTATGATCATGTATATATGCATCACGTCCAAGACAAGTAGACCAACTCTTGCCTGCATCTACTACTATTACTCCACACATCGACCGCTATCCAGCATGCATCTAGAGTATTAAGTTCAAGAGAACAGAGTAACGCTTTAAGCAAGATGACATGATGTAGAGGGATAAACTCATGCAATATGATGTAAACCCCATCTTGTTATCCTCGATGGCAACAATACAATACGTGCCTTGCTGCCCCTACTATCACTGGGAAAGGACACCGCAAGATTGAACCCAAAGCTAAGCACTTCTCCCATTGCAAGAAAGATCAATCTAGTCGGCCAAACCAAACTGATAATTCGAAGAGACTTGCAAAGATAACCAATCATACATAAAAGAATTAAGAGAAGATTCAAATATTGTTCATAGATAAACTTGATCATAAACCCACAATTCATCGGTCTCAACAAACACATCGCAAAAGCAGATTACATCCAATAGATCTCCACAAGAGAGGGGGAGAACTTTGTATTAAGATCCAAAAAGACAGAAGAACCCATCTAGCTAATAACTATGGACCCGAAGGTCTGAGGTAAACTACTCACACTTCATCGGAGAGGCTATGGTGTTGATGTAGAAGCCCTCTGTGATCGATGTCCCCTCCGGCGGAGCTCCAGAACAGGCCCCAAGATGGGATCTCGTGGATACAGAAACTTACGGCGGTGGAATTAGGGTTTTGGATCCGTATCTGGTAGTTTGGGGGTACGTAGGTATATATAGGAGGAAGGAGTACGTCGGTGGAGCAACAGGGGCCCACGAGGGTGGAGGGCGCGCCCAGGGGGTAGGCGCGCCCCCCTACCTCATGGCCTCCTGGTTGATGTCTTGATGTAGGGTCCAAGTCCTCTGGATCATGTTCGTTTCGAAAATCACATTCCCGAAGGTTTCATTCCGTTTGGACTCCATTTGATATTCTTTTTCTACGAAACCCTAAAATAGGCAAAAAAAACAGCAATTCTGGGCGGGGCCTCTGGTTAATAGGTTAGTCCCAAAAATAATATAAAAGTGTATAATAAAGCCCAATAATGTCCAAAATAGAATATAATATAGCATGGAACAATCAAAAATTATAGATACGTTGGAGACGTATCAATGACCGAGACACGTCTCCGGTCAATAACCAATAGCAAAACCTGGATGCTCATATTGGCTCCCACATATTCTACGAAGATCTTTATCGGTCAAACCGCATAACAACATACGTTTTTCCCTTTGTCATCGATATGTTACTTTCCCGAGATTTGATCGTCGGTATCTCAATACCTAGTTCAATCTTGTTACCGGCAAGTCTCTTTACTCGTTCCGTAATACATCATCCCGCAACTAACTCATCGGTTACAATGCTTGCAAGGCTTATAGTGATGTGCATTGCCGAGTGGGCCCAGAGATACCTCTCCGATAATCGGAGTGACAAATCCTAATCTCGAAATACGCCAACCCAACAAGTACCTTTGGAGACACCTGTAGAGCACCTTTATAATCACCCAGTTACGTTGTGACGTTTGGTAGCACACAAAGTGTTCCTCCAGTAAACGGGAGTTACATAATCTCATAGTCATAGGAACATGTATAAGTCATGAAGAAAGTAATAGCAACATACTAAACGATCAAGTGCTAAGCTAACGGAATGGGTCAAGTCAATCACATCATTCTCCTAATGATGTGATCCCATTAATCAAATGACAACTCATGTCTATGCTTAGGTAACATAACCATGTTTGATTAACGAGCTAGTCAAGTAGAGGCATACTAGTGACATTCTATTTGTCTATGTATTCACACATGTACCATGTTTCCGGTTAATACAATTCTAGCATGAATAATAAACATTTATCATGAAATAAGGAAATAAATAATAACTTTATTATTGCCTCTGGGGCATATTTCCTTCAGTATTTATGCCAAGGACCAGAGGGGGGACCCTTCTTATATCTAGGGGAAATCCAAGCAAGAAGAAGAATAAGGAGGAGTGGGGCCTCTCTCCCCCTCTCTCCCGGTGGCGCCGGAGCGTGGCCGGGGAAACCATCATGATGGCGGTCTACTCCAACAACTTCCCCGCCGTCATCGACAACTTTTTCCCTCTCCGTGCAGCGGTGTATCCTCTCTCACCCCGTTGTAATATCTACTTGAGCATGGTGCTCTATGCTATATATTACTCCCTCCGTTTCTTTTTACTCCACATATAAGATTTGGTCAAAGTCAAACTGCACAAAGTTTGACCAAATTTATATAAAAAAATGTGAACATCTACAATACTAAAACTATATAGTATGAACATATGTTTCATGGTGCATCTGATAATATTGATTTCATATTGTGAATGTTTATATTTTTAAATATAAAGTTAGTCAAACTCTACAAAGCTTGACTTTGACCAAACCTTATATCCGGACTAAAAAGAAACGGAGGGAGTATTATCCAATGGTGTGTTGCATCTCTATTATGTTTGAGTAGTTTCTTTTTGTCCTATGGGTTAATTGTTGTATGGTATGATTGATATGAGTTGTATGTTATTATGGTGTTGTCCTATGGTGCCCATCGTGTCGCGCAAGCGTGTAGGATCTGAAGAAAATATTCCCTAGAGGCAATAATAAATTTATATATTTCCTTATTCATGATAAATGTTTATTATTCATGCTAGAATTGTATTAACCGGAAACTTGATACATGTGTGGATACATAGACAAAACACCGTGTCTCTTAGTAAGCATGTACTAGACTAGCTCATTAATCAAGGATGCTTAAGTTTCCTAACCATAGACATGTGTTGTCATTTGATGAACGGGATCACATCATTAGGAGAATGATGTGATGGACATGACCCATCCGTTAGCTTAGCATATTGATCATTCACTTTTATTGCTATTGCTTTCTTCATGTCAAATACAGATTCCTTCGACTATGAGATTATGCAACTCCCGAATACCGGAGGAATACCTTCTGTGATATCAAACGTCACAACGTAACTGGGTGATTATAAAGATGCTCTACAGGTATTTCCGAAGGTGTTTGTTGGGTTGGCATAGATCGAGCTTAGGATTTGTCACTCCGAGTATCGGAGAGGTATCTCTGGGCCCTCTCGGTAATACACATCCTAAGAAGCCTTGCAAGAAAAGTAACTAATGAGTTGGTTGCAGGATGATGTATTACAGAATGAGTAAAGAGACTTAACGATAACGAGATTGAACTAGGTATGTAGATACCGACGATCGAATCTCGGGCAAGTAACATACCGATGACAAAGGGATAACGTATGATGTCATAACGGTTTGACCGATAAAGATCTTCGTAGAATATGTAGGATCCAATATGAGCATCTAGGTTCCGCTATTGGTTATTGACCGGAGAGGTGTCTCGGTCATGTCTACATAGTTCTCGAACCCGTAGGGTCCGCATGCTTAACGTTCGATGACGATTTAGTATTATATGAGTTATGTGATTTGGTGACGAAATGTTGTTAGGAGTCCCAGATGAGATCACGGACATGAAGAGGAGTCTCGAAATAATCGAGAGGTAAAGATTGATATATAGGATGATAGTATTCGGACACCAGAAGTGTTCCAGATAGTACCGGGTATTTATCGGAGTACCGGGGGCCGGGGGGGTTACCGGAACCCCCGGGGGAAAGATATGGGCCTTATGGGCCATGAGAGGGGAACACACAAGCCCACAAGGAGTGGCGCGCCCCCCTATGGAAGCTGGTCGTATTGGAGAAGGAAAAGGGGGGTTCGCCCCCCTTCCTTTCTCTCTTCTCCCTTCCCTTTCCCTCCTCCGGTAAAAAGGAAAGGGGGAGGCCAGATTGGGGAGGGGGGCGCCTAGAACACACAACAACAATCGTTAGCCGTGTGCGGCACCCCCCTCCACAGTTTACACCCCCGGTCATAGTTTTGTGGTGCTTAGGCGAAGCCCTGCAAGAATCACTTCACCATCACCGTCACCACGCCGTCGTGTTGACGGAACTCATCTACTTTCTCGACACCTTGCTGGATCAAGAAGGCAAGGGACGTCATCGCGCTGAACGTGTGCAGAACTTGGAGGTGCCGTACGTTTGATTCTTGATCGGTCAGAGCTAGAATAAGTTCGACTACATCAACCACGTTGTCAAGCGCTTTCGCTTTCGGTCTACGAGGGTACGTAGACACACTCTCCCCCTCTCCTTGCTATGCATCTCCTAGATAGATCTTGCGAGAGCGTAGGAATTTTTTTGAAATTGCATGCTACGTTCCCCAACAGGATCCCCACTCTAGGGTGTTGCTATATATTAATGATTTTCTTATAGTGGGTAGCGGGAGTGACTCAAGCCTAATCTTGAGTTAGTGAGTTGTTGCATATGGGATTAAAGGGGACTTTTGACTTAATGATATGGTTGGGTTTTACCTTAATGAATCTTTGGTTGTTGCGAATACTTGCTAGAGTTCCAATCATAAGAATATATGACCCAAGTAGGAAAAGTATGTTAGCTTAGGTCTCTCCCCCATAAATATGATGAATATCATTATCGTGTCAAATGCAATTGCCTAGGGACAATCCTTTTCTCATTGTTTTCAAGAAAACCTTTACTTTATTGTTCTTTTACTAAAACAACAACCAACTCATTATTATGTTGCAAAACTATATTTTATTCTTGCGAAGTAGTTTTATTTCTTGTTTCTAGGTAAAGCAAATGTTAGTGTGTGTAGAGTTGTATCAGTGATTGGTAGAACTTGAGAGAATATAATTCTATCTTTAGCACCTCGTTGAGTTCGACACTCTTATTTATCGAAAAGGCCACAACTGATCTCCTATACTTGTGGATTATCAAGATCTTTTCTGGCATCGTTACCAGGGAGCAATAGTGTGGGGTGAATATTCTCGTGTGTACTTGTTTGCTTTATCACTAAATAGATTTTATTTTCTGTTCTAAGTTATTCTCTATCTTTGGTTATTAGTATGGAACACGAAACACCCAAAAAATAGTTGTACTTGCTACTCATGAAAATAGTGAACCTTCTAAAACCCTCGATGTTGACTATGTGTGTAACCCTCGATGCTGACTATGTGTGTAACATTGAAATTTCTTTCATAACCCTGATAAATCACCGTTCAACATGATAATGGGATATGAAAGAAATATTCAATGTTCCATTATCATGGTTGGATAAACATGAATACTTTAAGGATTATCGCTTTACTCAAAAAGGGAAGTTAAAATATTATGATGGTATGCTTGGAATATGCACTCTATATATGATGAAGGCTCCACACCTTCCTTTCCAATGTGATGAAACATTTACTTTTATGCTAATGGTGTATATGATTACTATAATGTGAAGCAAATAGAAGGATTTATTGCTTTTAAAGGTGCTTATGAAATTGTTTCGTTGCTTGAAATACTAAGATTTCAGATTCATCCTTGAAGAATAGCAGTGTGTAGATTGAATACTATGCCGGGGAACATGAAGGTGAACTAGGAAAAGAAATACATGGTTTTAGGGAAGATTCAGTAGTAGAGATCAAAGGGGTTAGCTGGGGTGGAACATTTTACTGCGGCTCGTATTCGAATTGAAATATGTGCATTTATGTGGGTTATATGAAACTGCAAGAATGATATGATTTTTAACAGACAACACATTTTAAACTTCTTGCAGGTCATCTGCAGAGCTACGACATGAATCCGTACGTGGTCCTTACTCACTCCTACGGACTCCAGGGAGCCACTGGTTACTGGGTGCAACCAATGGGAGATGGTAGCACGGGCTATATTCAACTGGTTTGGATTTTATTTTATTTTAGAAAAGGAGGAGGACCCCCGGCCTTTGCATCTGGGCGATGCATACGGCCACTTTATTAGTTATTCTCACAAGACCTTACAAAGTCATACAACAGTAAGACTAAAGCCACCGTCTAAGCAACAACTGTCGCTACTCCTATCCAATTGATGAAGGGGCGCTGATAGCCTGGGCCTAATACCAAACAGACATCGCAGCCAAACCTAAACATCTAAGACCTGAGGTCCCAACCAGGACGCCTACCGGGTATGGGGCACCTACCAGTCCGGCGCACTCCTCAATCAGGACGCCTGCCGGGCTGCTTTTGACATATCTATCCTATTCTTATTTGGGTACCATATGCACCTCTTTGGGCTTCTATTGAATCGATGAGGCCGCTGCAGCCACCTGCCACCAATCCACCTTCAGTGTTGTACTTCTGCATCCACCTTGCCCGGTCTAGCTGCCGTCGACGCCACCACGATGTCAGACAACGTCACCCTCCTGCGCGAGTCCATCATCGCACATCAGACTCCTAATCTCCAGGGCGCCATGCCAGCGAGATCTGTCACCATCCATGTGTATGGTGAAGCACCGCTCCACCAAAAGACGTCGTCCGCTGGTCCCTCGAGCCCGCGTACACCTCCAAGAAAGACGCCCCCAAGGGGGAAACGACACAATCGCGCCGCCGTCTTCTGATATATCGATTTAGGGTTTCCCCTGAAGGTAGCAGATAGTAGTCTAGAACTTCTCCACCGCGATGCCTTCAAGAAGGGAACGACGTCGTAGAGCGCCGCCATCGCCGGCTTTGGCATCTAGCCACGAGCAGGTTTTCACCCAGATCTGTTCGAAGAACTCCATCCAGCTTCTTGTGCACGGACCGCCACCTTCTCTGTCAGAGTCTCGGAGACTAGATCAAAAGGATCCAGCCGCCGCCACCAGATCCATGCAGCCAGCACCGGGAGATGACGACAGTCTCCCTGTACCAGAGCTAGCACGAACCGGAGCAGATCGAGTCGGAGACGATGATACTCCTGGATCTTCGGCAGACCATCGAACCGCCGGCACCACCGTGTCCAGATCGCCGGCCACACCGGGCCGCCGCCACCCCCCGCGCCGTCCGGTAGTCATCAGATCCGGGACGAGCCGGAACCGGTCGGACGAACGGGCGCGCCGTCACCCAGCCATGGGGTCGCTGCCCCCTGTGCATCTGGCCGATTCCCACCGGCACCACCACAGCCACCGCCGCTGGGACGCCGCGCCGCCGTGGGCCGAAGTGGGGGCCGCACCTCCGCGGATCTGGGCGCCCGCGCTACCCATGGATCCGGGGGAGAGGGGGGAGGCCCTCCGCCACCGCGTCACAGCACAGGCTTTGCCCGACGCCGACTACCTGCGGCGGCGGAGGGGGGACGGGACGTGGGGAGGGTCGCTGGCGGCGGAGGTTGGTCCCCCGTGTCGCCTGCGAGGGGGGCGTCAACCAGTTTGGATGGCGGTCGCATAACAGGACATGAGTCTAGGGCCCTAGTCCTTTAATTCATACCGGTTGCGGCATTGCGGTTTTTTATTTTTCTTTGCTCCTTTTGCGAGCAGTAATACTTTGAAGACCTTGTGATATTTTAAGATTTTTTTTAATAATATGGCTGCATGCATCGTTCAGATGTAGAGGCCGGGGGCAAGCCTCCTTTTTCAAAAAAAAAAGAGATAAAAGGGGTAGCAAGCTCAGTGGCAGTGTGGCAGGGCGGTCCCGGTCAATTCTGTAGTGTGATTGCACTTGCGTGGATGCTATCTTCGTAATCGAAAAAACGAAACAAAAGATGAGCTCAAGATTGATGTACAAGTGGATGCATTAAGTCACCATTGGTTCATATTTTACAAATCACCAAGTCCCAGCAGCTCTCCTATGTGATCAGACCTGCATTACTCAACAAAGGATCTTTGCGATACCCTCTCATCCATCACTCGTCATATACAAAACGAAAAGCACGTTCGTTACACGGACGCGCGTTCGTCCATTTTGCAGCCGAGCTGACAGAAATTGCTCGACCACCGACCACTTAAGAGGAGCCCAAGGTGTCAAAGATGGTGGTGTGCAGCGGGTCGCTGAGGTGGGTGGCCCAGTTGTTGAGCGGCCCCTTGCCGGTGGCGGCGGCCTGCACGGCGAAGCCGAGGAAGGCGACCATGGCGAGGCGGGCGTGCTTGATCTCCGCCAGCTGCAGAGTCTCCTTCTTCTCCGGGTCCGCCGCGAGACCCAGCGGGTCGAAGTAGGAGCCACCGGGGTAGAGCCTCCTCTCCGGGTCCAGCTCCGCGTTGCGCTGGAACTCGATGTACCCGATCACCAGCACCTCGATCCAGATCAGCGTGGTGAGCGTGAACGGCAGCGGCTGCCCCAGGTACGACGACCCGTCCACCAGCTCCACCTGCCAGCATCGTCGCACAGATCAGCACGTACGCCCTGCAGTATATATTCAGGGCCTGTACATGCATGAGGTCGAAACGACGTTGCGTACCTTGCCGGCGTCCTGCCAGGTGACGCCGGTGAGCCACTCGACGGTGAGGGCGCCGAGGGTGGCGAGCATGGCCCAGCGGCCGTGGATGAGCTCGCACTCGCGGAACCTCTGGAGGCCGAACACCTCGGCGTAGGGCTGGAAGGGGGTGGACTTGACGTCGGCGTCCTCGAACCGGGTGCCGATGATCTCGCCCGCCAGGTTCTGGGCCAGGTTCTGGTCCAGGGAGTCCACGTCGTACTGCAGGTACTCCGCGGGCTTCCCGAGGCCGAAGGGGTCGAAGCCGTAGTCGCCGACGAGCGTGCCGTCGAGGTACTCGGGCGCCTGCGCGCCGGGGAACCACAGCGGCCGGTCGGTGGTCGGGGGCGCCTTGGCCTTCTTCGGCGGGGCCTTCTTCTTGCCGAAGCCGAACCGCGCCACGATGCGCCCGTTCTGCGGCGCCGGGTCCGCCAGCCGGGTCCCGAGGAACGCGCTCGCCGCGGCGGCCACCGACGAAGCCATGGCTGCTCGCTCCTCCTAGCTTGTCCTCCTCGGCCTTTGCGTGCGTTGAGGTGGCGGGTGGTGGTGCTGTGCTGTGTGGTGTGTGGCCGTCACGGGGTACAAATAGGGTGCTTATAAGAAATTCCCGGTGTTATCTCTGGCGTGGCACATCGGACGGCGACCAGGGCGGCTGTGATCTATCTGACGGGCGCGACCGGCTCCGCCTTATCCGAGTCTTATCTGTATGGCCCTATGAACGGGGGAGGTTGCGTTGGACGTAGGCGACACGTGGAGACCCCGGATTGGATGCTGCGGCTTCAGAGCGCTTGTGATTTGTGGTCTTCAGGGTGCGTGGGACCGGAAAGATATGGCGTAAAAATGGCCTTGCAGCTCTGGCCCTGTAATAACTGTAGAAATGCATTTTGGCCCTTCATGGAAACCATGCAGCTCACCCTTTGAATTTTCGTATAGCTTGAAATACTACTGGTAGGTCTTAAGCCATTCACACATCTACCTGGCATCATGTAAAATTCCCTAGTTTTTTTAGTACTTGCATTTTATCTGGGTATTTCTGATGATCTGGCATGAAATGATCTATTATTAGCGATGCAAGCGGTATGGGCTAGCGGACAACAGCATAGTACAAATGTAATGTAAAATTTAGGCAAGTGATGAACAAAGTTTAGAGCTAATTGATAAGTTTTGCGGGGAAAAAACAGGCTGCGGCTTGCACCCCTGTATCTATTATGATGATTTCCTCCTCAGACACTTGCAACTTCATTCAGCTTTGTACACACAGATTCAGATAAACAACACAAGTCAGAATGATTTCTTTTTCACCAAAATATATATTTTTTTTCTCATCTTGTAACATTCATCACCAGATACCTCTTCATATATTGTCAAAGAAGTGAAGAAAACGATACATTCAAACACAGAGAAGGAGAAATTACAAAATACCAAACTCAATACTACGAATAATCTGGATCTTTTTGTACGGCCGAGTACTACACTCGCGCGAAGAGCAGCCAAAGATGCCCCCGATAGTTCTCAACGCTATCCAGATGCGTATAACTGTTAATATCTGTTATCCGGACAAGCTGTCCTCTGGGGAAAGGTTGAGTTAATGCTTCAAGGGATAAGCGCTTCCATCGAATTTTGCAACAGCCTCATTCGGCTTGGGCGTCTCCAATCTCTCCTCTCTCTTCTTCTTTTCCCTGCAACGAGAATTCAAGTTAGCTGAGTCCAATTAATTGGAATAAGAGTCTTACACTGTAAAAATGGTTTAAGAGATTACCTCTCGATGTATTCCTTGAGAAGTTCCTTGGCTTGAACCAATTTCGAGAGTAAGTTGCGGTAAACGTCAAGGTCTCTATCCACGCTCTTTTTATTGATGTTTAGAGCAGCACAAAGCTATTGAGCAAGAAGAAAAGTCAGTATCTATTGTTATATCAGTCAGTATATAAATGCTTCACTGAAATGTCTGATGTACTTCAGTATATGCTAGATGTCTCACTGATGCTTTTCAAGTATTACCCTTAATGCTACTGCTACCAAGTTCTCTGCTGAGCAGCCCTGGCCCAAATTATTAAGCTAGCAGAGTTGTTCTTTTCTCTGGTCATTCAGAGACGAGTAAAGAGAGAAGAGGAAACACAAGAATGTAAATGACATCTTAAGACCAACCAGAAATGGCAAGTTATCATTCGCATAGATCTACTTGAAACACAAAATAGAGAAGTACGCAGTCACAAGGTGGCCTTACTGTACTGAGTAGAAGAGTGTAGCATACCGGTGGAAAGTAGAGGTTGAAAAAAGAAAATCTAGCAACAAACCTAACGTCAATGGATCTGCCCATAGAAATATCTGAATGTGTACATAGAGACACACCAACAAGCAACATGCACCGAATGAGTTGAATTCCCTAATGTGTTATTTCTATTTCAGCTCAAGAAAAAACAGCATAATTTACAACCTAAACCCCTGAACAATATTGGTGATGGTCAATACAGCAGGCAAGCTATGTAAATACATTAAGATTAGTAGTTCTATGTTTTGCAATGAAAGAACGCCGCGGTGGTCCTAAAGCACTTCTGGTTACTAAATATCAGATGCAAATCATCCCCTCAATTGGTTTACTCCCTCCATTCCAAAATAGATGAAGTTTCACATTTTGCAGTCTAGAGCAATATTAATTGTTTAATTTTTGTGTGCATATATAGTAACTAAAAAGAAAAATGTGAAACTATTATTCATGACAAATTTGAAGGTACAGTCCGTCTCTGACAAATCCAAATAATTTCACTCCCGTTCAAAACATAGATGTCTTTTTAGTCTGTTCACATTTTCTCAAAATATTTGTCCTCCTATATCAATGCCATTGTGTTCCTACTTTGCTCTTGATCATTAAAAAAAGCTACTCCTTTCAAAAGATGGTTAATATTGTTTAATTTTTGTGTGCATATATAGTACTCCCTCCGTTCCAAAATAGATGACTCAACTTCCAAAATAGATGACTCAACTTTGTACTAACTTAATAGATGACTCAACTTTGTACTAACCTTAAGTTAGTACAAAGTTACAAAGTTGAGTCATCTATTTTGGAACGGAGGGAAAAGTTAGTACAAAGTTGAGTCATCTATTTTGGAATGGAGGGAGTAATTAATTAACTCATTGTGCTTCAGTGCCTTGCTTTGGGGAGGGAAAATAGGCAACTTAATTGTTTTGTGAAGAAGAGATGGGTAATATTGACATTTCACTCACACTGTTTTCGTGCCCAATTCTAGAAAAATATTGTTCTTCACAAAATAAAATAGTCTGGGAAAAACAATTCCTTTCAAAATAAAAATTAGGAAACAAACAATAATGGGAAAAGGAAAAATATTGGGAAGAAAAAAAGTAACAACTAGAAGGAAATGTGCAAACAAAATAAATAATGGCAAGAACAACCTTGTCCAGTACGGTTGGCTCCGTCGCATTTGAGAGCTCAAGCAAACGGAACAAGCCAACAGCAAAGAACCGGCTGTAGCTGAAGTTTCCCTTACCCTGGGCCCTTTCTGATATATCTTTCAGAATGGACTCTATTTCCCCATCTCTGGAAGAAAATTCAACTAACAAGTTACCATTTTGTGAGCGTGCCCACTCTTCCATCCTTTGTGCATCAGCCCTAAACAGAGAAGTAAAAACTCTTAACATTTGTTTGAAACAAGAAAATTGCTTACAGAGGAAAAACTTTTATTAATGCCAACAAAGCAAACAAACTAGTACCAAATAATACATGAGATTTTGGTGCCAAGGAAGCAGACTAACTAGTGACCCAAGCATACAAACACGTAAGCAACAACTAGTGTAAACTGGGAAATTTTAACAGAAGCAGCAAGGTGCATAAGTTAATAAAACCTCTCTAAGAAAAAAATAAGGGTTGATTAACATATTTAAAAGAGTTGAGGGGTAATAGATATACTCATGCATAAAATTAACAGAAGAGAATTATAACAATCCCACTTGTACCAGTAGTTATGAAAATTAATTTGAGGATTCAGGATATGAACATGGAAAAAGGTACAATCTAATATAAAGATAAAGATGCTAGCATGTCACTGGTTCAAAGCCATTTATATGAGTTCTGATATGCACCTGTATTGCTCAGGATCTTCATTTAACGCCGTTATGTATGACTTGAAGATGGCATCCCTGTCCTCGGTGCTGGGGTACCCTTCCATAAGCTGGTCATAGACGGTGACAAATCCAAGAGCAAACACAGGATCATACTGATAGGTACTTTTGTATCTCATCAGATGTTGCTGCACCAAAAGTTCTTGTAGGACTGTACTGTAAATGCTTGGAATAGGACGTTTGTATGACTTCAGGAAGTTCATCTTTGTATCTGCCACAGTAGGTGGGATATCTGCAAAAGATTCAGAGCAGATAAAAAGGTCAGAAAAAAAATCCTTTATTTGGTTATAGTTCACATGATTAAGCTTCTCTTGTGTATATAATCACACCATTTCTCTTTATGTGCATTTTATACACGTTCAAAACGCTTCAGGCTGCATCGTAGTTGCTACACGTTACCATGTCCCAGCAGCAAGAAAGTTGGACTGATACCCATAATTCAACTAACAAAAATCTTCAGCCTTCCAACAGTTGACCCTAAACTTTTTTTGCACAAGGCATGTATAGATTTTAGCACAGGCACAAATGGTGGATAAATTAAGGGATTTGTAGCACAAACACCCTATTAACAGACTGAAACACTAATCATCAGTTCATCACAGGAACCAATCCAAAAGCGACAATTGTTAGGATTAAAGAGTTTAGCAGCATGACCTTCCAGTCCTTGCAGCCCCATGTAGAGGCCTCGCCGGTTAACAGAAAATATCTAAACTTTGCTAGTAAACTGAAACTCCACAAAAGTTTTTTATAAATCGGCCTAAAATAAACAAGTAAAAGCATTAGCCGCTGGCAAACTCATGGAGTCATAGACTGCATGTGCAAGACGTTACTGAGACCATGAGAGGCACAGGTCGGTGCCTTCACCAATTGAGACCTCACCAGCTTAACGAATAAGTATCCATTAAATTTAATAACAAGGTGCCACACTAACTCAGACACTGTAAACTTGCTCTGCTGGTTCATTCTGCAACAGAATTGCTACCAATTGGTTTAGTTGAACCGTTCAATGTCTTAGTTTGCATCGCTCGATTAGTTTCCAGTAGTGCTTTACATACTCTCTTGATAGTACCATCCAGATTAAACCTGTAATTAAATGGAGGGAGGGCCTTTACCGTTAATATTCTAGCTAATTTCCAGGAAATGAGACTGAATTTCAATCACATGAGTAGTATAAGGGAACATAACCATTTCTAATTTCAGGTTGATGTCATATTACCTCGAATGCACAACAGGAACTATACATTGATGGTAAATAATGAGTTAAAAAGATAACTGTCGCAAAAAGAATCATAGGGTAACCAGTGCCCGGTGGTGCGAAAAATTGAACAATTAGATGCTAAAAATTGGTATAAGGCGTGCTGGCACCCTGTTCAAACGAAACGAGGGTTTGGGATGGGAGCAGGAATGGAACAGGGTGTCGTATTACCCCGCTCAAACTCACTAGCTTGCAGCTCAGCGGCACCGTGTATCAGTTCGTACCAAGTACGATGCTCGTCGGTCGCTGCAGCAACGCATCGGCGCTGCCTAGCTCGAGCGGCACCGCAGCGCGAGCTGGATGCAGAGGGATGGGGGACTGGGTTGTCTGCCAGGCCACAAGCAACCATACGAGAGACAGAGCGCGAGCAAACTCACCACCAGCCGTAGCGACGCAGCGCACCACCGAACGTGAGCCCCGCCGAGCCCTCGCGTTGAGCATGACGCCACCGGAGACGCTCACCGCGGCAGTCGCCGTCGACGGCCTCCAGTCGGCCGCTCGGCGCAGTGCAGCGAACGGAAGCGATGATATGGCCGCCATGGGAGAGTCCTCGGGCTACCACCGGCTCCCTCACGGGATACGGCGGCGGATGGTCGACACCGCCGGTGAGGGCAAAAGGGTAATTGCCAGGGGCAGGTGGGAGGAAAGGCTATTGCTCGTCTGGGAAGGGAGGGATGTGATCTTTCTTATCCAGTAGGCGGACAAAGGCTTCCTGGCCACCAGACGTTGCCACATGGGATGGCATTCTTTTGATTGGGAAATATCCCTGGTTTCGAACGGCTTTTTGATGAAATTTCATGGGCTGAGAGGTTGGATTTTGCTTCAGGTTCTGCAATTCGGAGTTCTAGAACGGCATTCTGATGGATTAGTTTAGGACTTCAGCAGCTAATGTCCATCCAAGTGTTTTGGAATGTTGTTATTAGTTTTTGGTGTACACGCAACAAAAGCATGTTGATTTAGCTAACAAGAAAAAACCATGCTATTTTCTCTAAAAAGAAGAACAGGCTGAGGTAGACTTTGTCTAAATTGTTTTTGTACAACTGGATTAAATTTCTATTTCAGATTTGTGTCTTTATTTCTCACAAAAGTCAAAGCATCCTTTATATGTGGGTGTTGGTATAAAAGAATACTCTCTATATCCAGGGGATTAAATACGAGTTAGAGGTTGATCAAACCATCTTTGCCATTCATAAATTTACAACTTTTACTCTCTAGATTCAAGGGCTTAAATTTTTTATCGAAATATTACCCTCTAGTTACTTCTACTTTATTTGCCTCTTAATTACTCTACAATTTTAAGTGCTACATCCAAATTGCAAATTATGCTCATCTAGTGTATGCATGGTAACATTTTTGTGAGTTCTTATAGTAAATCAATGTGTTGAGAGAATTTCGCCTGGTCCTAACAATATGGTATTAGAGCTAGTACGCAGAATTTATAGATTTTTTTTCATGGAGTGAAATTTGTAGTTGAGTGGACGTCACGTCAGGATAATAGTAGATTTAGAACACAAGAGCGACAAACTAGTTACTCAGGCTCAGGCTCACAAGGTGCGCAAAAGCCCTACTTCATGCCTTGCTCTTTCTCTTATATATCTAGGATATCAATAATTACAATGTAAGTGGGTACTTGTCGAGTTAGGGAATCTCAACGAGTTATGATGGAGATTTTGACGGTAGTATGGCAAGAAAAACTATGGGAAGCCGATCTCCATGATCCAGTATGCTAAAACTAGGCAGAAAGGGCAGATATCCTTCTATTGTGCCCTTCTTGCCCTTTATATAGCTCCAGTGTTGACGAGGTTAAGGCTCAAGGACCTTGAGATGGCTTGCCGAGAGGTGTAACCCGGACCCCGGGAAGGCAACCTCAGGAAGCCGGTACGTGAAGGAAGCTGAAGACCCACATGTATAGGAGATCAATTGTAGTACTTTCGATAAGTAATAGTGTCGAACTCAATGAGGAGGAGAAGGAATTGATAAGCAGTTTCCAGCAAGGTTTCACTATAATTGTTGTAAAGATAGTTTTGATAGATAATTTGATAGTAAAATAATTTGTAACAAGGTAAAAAGTAACAAAAGTAAATAGGTGCAACAAGTGTCCCAATCCTTATGTATGCCAAGGACAAGTCGTTGGTGTTCCTTATAATAGCAAAAACGCTCTTGAGGACACACAGGAATCTCGGCAAGTTACTTACACCATGATTCGTTAAGTTACCGTTCATTGATTTGATAAGTATTGTGTGGGTGGACTGGAGCTAAGGCATTGTAATAACTTGAACAAACACGCACTTGTGATTATACCCTCCATGCATGCATCCGCAAATACAAGAGAAGTAATTAAGATAAATCTAATGGTAACATTAAATTGAGATAACCCATCATCTACGAACTAATTCCACAATGTCTTCCCCTTGGCCCAAAGAAGTTTCCCGGGAAGAACAGCTCCGCCGGAGCCCTAGATTGCTTCTGCCCAGGTTCCACCTTGAGACGGCGGCGCTTCGTCCCGAAAGCTTTCTTATTATTTTTTCTAGGTCAAAACCTTTCACATAGTAGAAGATGGGCACCAGATGGTGGCCAGGGGGCCCACAATCCCTGGGGGTGCACCCTGGGGGGTAGGGCACTGATACGTCTCCATTGTATCTACTTTTCAAACTCTTTTGCCCTTGTTTGGACTCTAATTTGCATGATTTGAATGAAACTAATCCGGACTGACGTTGTTTTCAGCAGAATTGCCATGGTGTTATTTTGTGCAGAAATAAAAGTTCTCGAAATGACCTGAAACTTCACGGAGAATATTTTTGGAATAAATAAAAAATATTGGCGAAAGAATCAAAGAAGGGGACCCACAGGTTGTCCACAAGGGTGGAGGGTGCCCCCTAGGGCGCGCCCCCTGCCTTATGGGTCCCACGAAGCTCCACCGACCTCAGTTCCAACTCCATATATTCACGTTCGGGGAGAAAAAAATCAGAGAGAAGGATTCATCGCGTTTTACGATATGGAGCGGCCGTCACCCCCTGTTCTTCATCGGGAGGCCAGATCTGGAGTCTGTTCGGGGCTCCGGGGAGGGGAAATCGTCGCCATCATCATCAGCAACCTTTCTCCATCACCAATTTCATGATGCTCACCGTCGTGCGTGAGTAATTCCATCGTAGGCTTGCTGGACGGTGATGGGTTGGATGAGATTTATCATGTAATCGAGTTAGTTTTGTTAGGGTTTGATCCCTAGTATCCACTATGTTCTAAGATTTATGTTGCTATGACTTTGCTATGCTTAATTCTTATCACTAGGGCCCGAGTGCCATGATTTCAGATCCGAACCTATTATGTTTTCATGAATATATTTGTGTTCTTGTGTAACATCCCAAATTTTCAATTTGGAATGTTACACACTAGATCATCATGCATACCATATTTTCTTGCATTTTGGTTGATCCTAGAAATTTCACGCAACTCAAGGACCCTCGGAGAGAGTTGGAGATTTCGTTATTTTCATATTTGAGTTCTCTCAAATTTTGGAAAAGAGGATCATTTGATTTATTTATTTCATCTTCAATTATTTTTCCAATATCAAAATATAAGAGAGGGAATAATATGACTTTCCCAAATTTAGGAAGAATGAAGATTTAATGAATAAGTCAAATTTTGGTTTTGCCGGAGTTTTGTTTGCTTTTATTTAGATAGGGAAAAATGCGTGTTTTCAAAAATTGCATTTTAGGCCCGGAGGAAAGTTCATTTTGTTCCACTCATTTTTAGGAGTCGGGGAAAATTTACTTTAGAATTTTCGGAGTTCGTTTAGTTTTCTTTCTTTTGTTTTTCCGCGCGCGTAACCGATTTAAAAAAAAAGCAGCGCCCCGCCTGGGCCAAAGGCCCAGCCGGCCAGGCCGCCGCCGCCCCAGCGCCCTGCGCGCCAGCCGCCGCCCCGCCCTAGGCCGAGTCCTAGTAGGACTCTAGGCCGGCGCCCCCCTTGCCCCTTGCCCAAGCATCTACCCCTCCCCCTCCTAGTATAAATACCCAAGCCCCCCCCCCCCACTCTCCACCCCAAGCCGCCAGCCCCGCCGCCTATAGCCGCCGCCGCCTATAGCCGCCAACCCCGCCGCCTATAGCCGCCGCCGCCTCTAGCTGCTGCCGCTGCCGCCCTTGCCCCGCCGCTGCCGGAGCCCTCGTCGGAACCTCGCCGGAGGTAGCTGCGCAACCCCTCGCCCCGGTTCGTTTTTTCTTAAAAGAACCGTTCCGTTTCTTTTCTTTTTCTTCCGATTTTTGTTTCGGTTTTCTTCCGAAACCCTAGATCAGTTTTCCGTTTCTTTTTCGGTTTCTTTTCCGAAAACCCTAGATCGGTTTTCGTTCTTCTTTCGGACCGTTCGTCTCAACGAACGTGATCACCGATTTTTCCCGGTTAACGACGCCCGTTCGTCTCTTTCTTTTCGTCGGATTTATTCCGCGATCGCGATCTCAGATCCGATCTTCGTTCTAGTCTTTCTTCCCGCTCGTTTATCGGAATCAGGTGATTCAAGCGCCTGGAGTTTCGTTTCGAAACCGTCGTTCCGTATAATCAACTTAAACAAGTTTTTGCTACGGTAAAATTTGACCTAGTTTCAACTTGCTAGAACCAAGTTGTTTTCTTCCGCCATTTGTTTTCCGTTTCTTTGTTCGGTTCTTTCTTTCTTTGCAACCGGAGTTCTTAAGTTGAACTTTCTGGTTCGTTCTCTCGTTCGAGTTTTACCTGTGCATTAGATGAGTACTTATTGTGTGCTTGTTGTTTGTCTGTGATAGATCACCCGGATTGCGCCGCTTGTTACTTCGAAACCCTAGGTCTCGCGGATCATCAGCAAGGCAAGTAACACTTTGATCATACCTTTTCTACAACCCATGTTTTATTGCATTAGATCAATCCTCTCACATTGCATGATTAGGATCTAATTAAATTGTGGGATGGGAAGTAGATGAGGTAGTACCTATTACCTGTATTATTATGAAACCTTTGGGAGTTACTTCTACGTTTGCTTATTATGCCATGCTATGCTAGTAGACGTGGATTGGGTGAGTGATATCCATGACAGATGTGAGTTGATAATTTTAATGGTTTATCTAAGGTGGCAACTTAAACACACATCTGGGTGGATTGAGGCACCTGATGTCTATCAGGACTTGCCTGTTTTTATTTTGGACCGCCACCCAGGCTCAAAGGGATCATAAGATCTTTCATGCTAGAAACTTCCGTGTGCAGCCACAAGCCATTATGGGCTCTGGCATAGTTGACTAAGTCGTGCGAACTCTTATGGGTAGACTAGCAGATGTAGGGGAAAGTAGGTGTACCGGTCTACCCACATGTAAGGTGCTAGCGCTTCTGAAAGACTGTGTCTCGATCATCCGTTTCTCAAATACCGTGTAGTGCGAGAAACCAAACGGAGGCGATCGAGTCTTGTGGGGAAAAGTGGGAAAACCTCTGCAGAGTGTACAAACTAATCATGATTAGCCGTGTCCCCGGTTATGGACAACTTGAGTATCTAGTACTTGAATATCATTGTGAATCTCATCATGTTACTTCTAATTAATGTTGTTGGGTTTTAATTACTTAATTGGGATCGGAATGCTGTCAACCATTCTCGATGTTTAACAACCACCATGATAGTTAAATAAATTTATTCCTTTGCAGTAGGGAAAAACTGGCTTTACGCAAAACTGTAACCATAGAGCTTTCCACCAGCCATATATGCATATAGTATAGCTGTTTCATTCCATTACTCTCTATGTGTTACATTGCCAGCATATTCCATGTGCTGACCCGTTTTCGGGCTGCAACTTCTCATGTTGCAGACTTTTCAGACGACAAGTAAGGTGCTTTTAGGTCGTGGTTCTATACTCAGTGATGCCGTTGGAGTTGATGGACCCATTTATCTTCCAAGTCTTCCGCTGTTATCGACACTAGATCGCCTTAAGCCATATTTATTGTAATAAGTTCTCTTTGAGACAACGATGTAATAAGTGTGTGATTGCCACTCTGCTATAAATCCTTCGATGTACTGTGTGGTGTCAGCATTACTGATCCAGGGATGACACCTGAGCACAGAGCGCTTGATCCATTCGGGTCGGGTCGCGACAGAGATGGTATCAGAGCACACGCTGACTGTAGGACACGACCACTAAGTTAAAGCCATAGAACACCATTCTCTTCTCATTTTCTAACTCCTCATCTTTTCTACTCTTTTAGGATGACGCACGCGAAGATTAAGTACGCTCAACCGGATGAAGGCACACCATTTGGATTTCACCTGAAGGAAGTCACCAAGTACCTGAACATTGGATTACCAAGCTTCACGGGAACGTTCAACGCCACTCTGCCTGAAGAGGAGCCCTGGAAGATTCAAGCTCACGTTCCGGAAAGGACATTCACGCCAATCATGAAGCCTATAGATAGTGTTTTCAATGCACCAACCTGGAGTCTGGTAAAGAGCATGGCAGCTCATATCACCATAGGACGCATTGGAGAAGTTTACCAAGAAGACCTCAAGGACACTATCTACCAGATTTGCGGACGCCGAGATGAACAATGGGAGTTAGTCAGCACCAAGAAGGATAGATCCATTGCATCTTTCATCCAGGAGTTAAACCAGCACATTCAACGCCACGAGAACCAGATGTGCAATGATATGATAGAGTTGAAGAATGCGAAGGCAAGGATCATCGAGCTAGAAGGAGAACTGAAGTCTACACGCAAGGACTACATGGACGAGATCGTAGCTCTAGCAAGACACAATGGCGATCTTAAGTAGGAGATTGAAGAACTCAAGAGGAAGTTAGCAACCCAGGAGGAAGACGATTACGTCGCATGTCCGGACAACTACATCATCATCGACGACACCGATTCGGATCCAAGTGAACCCGACTTTGAAGACGAAGCTGGAGCAGATATCATGGAGTCTTCCACCGGTTCAAATTTCTAGATGACCACCAGATAGTAGTAGTATTCCCCCATGTAAACATCATAGTCGAGCACTTTTGCGATAGTTTTAGACCGATTGTAAGCCCTTGTTTGATTGAATGAAGTGATTTTATGTGCATTTGCTCATGTGCATATGGGTAGTGTTTTCCCTTAGACCTCACTCTATTCTTATATCTCATCCTTTCTAAACCCTCAGATGCCTCCGAGACGTGACGATGGATTTCCACCGGAGCTCACTCAGTTGATCCAGCAGCAGAATCAATTGATGCAGATGTTAGTCCAGAACCAGCAGAACAACAACAACAACAACCCACCACCACCACCTGTTGACCACTTAGCCCGTTTCCTTAGGCTGAATCCGCCGGTGTTTTCCAGTAGCACCGAGCCAATAGTAGCAGACGATTGGCTCTGCAAGATAGGAAGGGAGTTGACCACTGCAGGATGCACGGATGGTGAGAAAGTAAAGTTTTCCGCTCACCAGCTTGACGGACCCGCGGCAGCATGGTGGGAGAATTTCACAGCCACTTACCCAGTTGACACTGTCACATGGGATCAGTTTCAGCAAGCTTTCCGCACTGCCCATGTTTCAGCAGGAGCTATGGCCATGAAGAAGCGTGAGTTTCGCAACTTACGCCAAGGAGGAAGGACAGTTGGCCAGTACATTGACGATTTCAGCAAGTTAGCACGTTATGCCCCGGATGACGTTGCTACGGATGCAGCTAAGCAGGAGAAGTTTCTGGAAGGACTGAATGATGAATTAAGCATGAAGTTGATGGTAGCGAGTTTCAACAACTACCAGGAGTTGGTAGATCGTGCCATCATGATTGAAGGGAAGCAACAGCAGATTGAGAACCGCAAGAGGAAGTATGGACAGGGGAAGTATAACTCTGGAGCCCAGCAGAAGCCCCGTTTTACCCCTAAACCGGGATTTCAGTTTCAGCACACCCATGAAGGAGGTAGCTCGCACAACCATAATGGCCACAAGAATGGTAATGGGAATGGAGGAAGCAACGGCCAGCACCGTACCACCCCATCGACCCCAACCAAGAGAGATCTGAGTCAAGTCACCTGTTTCAAGTGTTCCAAGACCGGACATTATGCCAATGAATGTCCCGAAGGCCAGAATGGAAATGGCAATGGAAGCTCTGGGAAGAAGCTGAACCCTTTCAATAGAGGACAGGTGAACCACGTTAATGTGGAGGAGGTTGAAGATCAGCCCGATGCAGTAATCGGTAAGTTTTTGGTTAAGTCATTTACCGCACTCGTTCTTTTCGATACTGGTGCATCGCATTCATACATATCAAGGGGATTTGTGGAAAAGTATAGCATGCCCACTAGGATTCTTAAAACACCTATGCTAGTAAGTTCGCCAGGAGCAGAGTACATGGCCAGACAAGGATGTTTCCAAGTGCCATTAAGTATAGGAAGGCATGTTTTCCCAACGGATTTAATTATATTGGAATCCCAAGGTCTGGATGTGATTCTTGGTATGGATTGGCTGTCGATGTATGGAGGAAACATCGATTGTGCTAGTAAGACAATTTTGCTTACCACACCAGAAGGAAGAAGGATCAAGTATGTATCCCGGCATGTGCCAAACAGGACACAAGTAAACTGCCTAACAGGAGTTGTGCAAGAGGAAGTACCAGTGGTGAAGGATTTTCCTGATATATTTCCTGAGGAATTACCAGGCATGCCACCGGATAGAGACATTGAGTTTTTGATTGAGTTATTGCCAGGTACAGGCCCAATATCGAAGCAACCGTACCGGATGCCAGCAAAGGATTTGGTAGAAATTAAGAATCAGATTAAGGAGTTATTGGATAAAGGTTACATTCGCCCAAGTTCTTCGCCTTGGGGATCACCCGTACTTCTAGTGGAAAAGAAGGATGGATCATTAAGGATGGTTGTAGATTATCGGGGATTGAATGAAGTAACCATCAAGAATAAGTACCCACTGCCAATGATTAATGATCTGTTTGATCGTTTGCAAGGAGCTAAAGTGTTTTCCAAGATCGATTTGCGATCAGGGTACCATCAATTGAAGATTCGAGAGCAGGACATACCTAAGACAGCATTCACCACGAGATATGGACTGTATGAGTATACCGTTATGTCATTTGGATTGACTAACGCACCTGCCTATTTTATGAACCTGATGAACAAAGTGTTTATGGAGTTTTTGGATAAGTTCGTCGTAGTGTTCATTGATGACATCCTGGTTTATTCGAAGAATGAAGAGGAGCATAAGGAACATTTGCGTTTGGTTTTGGAGAAGCTAAGGGAACATCAGTTATACGCCAAATTCAGCAAATGTGAGTTTTGGTTGAAGGAAGTTGGATTCCTCGGACACGTTATATCCGGAGAAGGTATAGTAGTTGACCCCACTAAGGTTGAGACCATAACCGAATGGGAATCACCAACGACAGTTGGAGAGATCCGGAGTTTTCTTGGACTCGCAGGATACTACCGGAGATTTATTGAGAATTTCTCAAAGATTGCGAAGCCTATGACGGAGTTGTTGAAGAAGGATACTAAGTTCAAATGGACTGAGGAGTGTGAGGCTAGTTTCCAGGAGTTGAAGAAACGTTTGGTCACCTCACCAGTATTGATTTTGCCATATCAGACCAAGGATTATGAGGTGTATTGCGACGCTTCACGTCGAGGACTTGGAGCAGTGCTTATGCAGGAAGGAAGAGTTGTTTCATATGCTTCACGGCAACTGAAGCCTCATGAATTGAATTATGCCACGCATGATTTGGAGTTAGCAGCCGTAGTGCATGCATTGAAAACGTGGAGACATTTCCTCATCGGAAATCATTGTGAGGTGTACACGGATCACAAGAGTTTGAAGTACATTTTCACGCAGAAGGAGTTGAACCTCAGACAAAGGAGATGGTTGGAGCTCATCAAGGATTATGACATGAGATTGCATTACCATCCCGGAAAAGCTAATGTGGTAGCTGACGCATTGAGCCGTAAGAGCCATGTCAATATGGTAATGACAGGAAAAGTACCAAAGGAGCTAGCAGAAAACCTTCGTGAGCTATGTTTGGAAATAGTTCCGAGAGGCTATGTAGCAGCATTGGAGATTCAGTCAACATTGATGGATAAGATCAGAGAAGCTCAGAAACCTGACAAGGAGATTGCTGCTATAAAAGAGAAATTGAGCAAAGGAAAAGCAAAGGGATTTCGTGAGGATGAGCACGATACCCTATGGTTTGAAGACCGTGTTTATGTGCCCAATGACCCGGAGATCAGGAAGTTGATTTTGCATGAGGCACATGATTCACCGTATTCGATTCACCCAGGGAATACCAAGATGTATTTGGATTTGAAGGAAACATTCTGGTGGACCGGAATGAAGAAGGATATTGCAGCATATGTAGCAGTTTGTGACGTATGTCAGAGAGTAAAGGCAGAGCATCAGAAGCCAGCAGGATTGTTACAACCATTGCCGATACCCGAATGGAAGTGGGATAAGATAGGCATGGATTTTATCACAGGACTACCCAGGACGAAAGCAGATGACTCGATATGGGTAGTAGTTGATCGTTTGACGAAGGTAGCACATTTTATTCCAGTTAAGACCACTTACACCAGTGCTAAGTTGGCAAAGATATACATGACTAGGATCATTTGTTTGCATGGAGTTCCGAGGAGTATTGTATCAGATAGAGGAACCCAATTTACCTCAAAGTTTTGGAATCAGTTGCATGAAACTTTAGGAACCAGACTAGAGTTCAGCACAGCTTTTCATTCGCAGACAGATGGACAGACCGAGAGAGTCAATCAGATTTTGGAAGATATGCTGAGAGCTTGTGCACTAGATTATGGATCAAGTTGGGACGATAACTTGCCGTATGCGGAGTTTTCTTATAACAACAGTTACCAAACCAGTTTGAAGATGGCACCTTTCGAAGCTTTATACGGAAGGAGGTGCAGGACACCGTTGTCATGGGACGAAGTTGGAGACCGTTAGTTCTTTGGACCAGATTTGATTAAGGAGTCTGAACGGAAAGTTAAGTTGATTCGCGATAGGCTCAAGGTAGCCCAGTCCAGGCAGAAGAGCTACGCAGATTCTAAACGCAAGGAGACCGTTTACGAAACCGGAGACAGGGTTTATCTTCGAGTATCCCCACTTCGAGGAGTTAAGCGCTTTGGAGTTAAGGGAAAGTTAGCACCGCGTTTTGTTGGACCATATAAGATTTTGCAACGTATGGGAGAAGTCGCTTATAAGTTGGAATTACCAGAGGGACTGTCAGGAGTTCATGATGTATTCCATGTTTCTCAGCTGAAGAAATGTCATGCCGAGATGGCGGAGGTACCGCTAAGAGATACCGTGCCACTCGAAGCGTTTCAGTTGAAGGACGACTTAACGTATGAGGAAAAGCCAGTCAAGATTCTCGATTATGCCAACAGAGTCACCCGCAGCAAGGTTATCAAGTTTTGCAAAGTTCAGTGGAACCACCACTCAGAGGATGAAGCCACCTGGGAAAGAGAAGAAGATTTGCTCAAGGACCACCCTCACCTATTTTCTAGCCAACCCGAATCTCGAGGGCGAGATTCCTCTTAAGGGGGGTAGGTTTGTAACATCCCAAATTTTCAATTTGGAATGTTATACACTAGATCATCATGCATACCATATTTTCTTGCATTTTGGTTGATCCTAGAAATTTCACGCAACTCAAGGACCCTCGGAGAGAGTTGGAGATTTCGTTATTTTCATATTTGAGTTCTCTCAAATTTTGGAAAAGAGGATCATTTGATTTATTTATTTCATCTTCAATTATTTTTCCAATATCAAAATATAAGAGAGGGAATAATATGACTTTCCAAAATTTAGGAAGAATGAAGATTTAATGAATAAGTCAAATTTTGGTTTTGCCGGAGTTTTGTTTGCTTTTATTTGGATAGGGAAAAATGCGTGTTTTCAAAAATTGCATTTTAGGCCCGGAGGAAAGTTCATTTTGTTCGACTCATTTTTAGGAGTCGGGGAAAATTTACTTTAGAATTTTCGGAGTTCGTTTAGTTTTCTTTCTTTTGTTTTTCTGCGTGCGTAACCGATTTAAAAAAAAAGAGCAGCGCCCCGCCTGGGCCAAAGGCCCAGCCGGCCAGGCCGCCGCCGCCCCAGCGCCCTGCGCGCCAGCCGCCACCCCGCCCTAGGCCGAGTCCTAGTAGGACTCTAGGCCGGCGCCCCCCTTGCCCCTTGCCCAAGCATCTACCCCTCCCCCTCCTACAATAAATACCCAAGCCCCCCCCTCTCCACCCCAAGCCGCCAGCCCCGCCGCCTATAGTCGCCGCCGCCTATAGCCGCCAACCCCGTCGCCTATAGCCGCCGCCGCCTCTAGCTGCTGCCGCCGCCGCCTCTAGCTGCTGCCGCCGCCGCCCTTGCCCCGCCGCCGCCGGAGCCCTCGTCGGAACCTCGCCGGAGGTAGCCGCGCAACCCCTCGCCCTGGTTCGGTTTTTCTTAAAAGAACCGTTTCGTTTCTTTTCTTTTTCTTCCGGTTTTTGTTTCGGTTTTCTTCCGAAACCCTAGATCGGTTTTCCGTTTCTTTTTCGGTTTCTTTTCCGAAAACCCTAGATCGGTTTTCGTTCTTCTTTCGGACCGTTCGTCTCAATGAACGTGATCACCGATTTTTCCCGGTTAACGACGCCCGTTCGTTTAACCGTTCGTCTCTTTCTTTTCGTCGGATTTATTCCGCGATCGCGATCTCAGATCCGATCTTCGTTCTAGTCTTTCTTCCCGCTCGTTTATCGGAATCAGGTGATTCAAGCGCCTGGAGTTTCGTTTCGAAACCGTCGTTCCGTCTAATCAACTTAAACAAGTTTTTGCTACGGTAAAATTTGACCTAGTTTCAACTTGCTAGAACCAAGTTGTTTTCTTCCGCCGTTTGTTTTCCGTTTCTTTGTTCGGTTCTTTCTTTCTTTGCAACCGGAGTTCTTAAGTTGAACTTTCTGGTTCGTTCTCTCGTTCGAGTTTTACCTGTGCATTAGATGAGTACTTATTGTGTGCTTGTTGTTTGTCTGCGATAGATCACCAGGATTGCGCCGCTTGTTACTTCGAAACCCTAGGTCTCGCGGATCATCAGCAAGGCAAGTAACACTTTGATCATACCTTTTCTACAACCCATGTTTTATTGCATTAGATCAATCCTCTCACATTGCATGATTAGGATCTAATTAAATTGTGGGATGGGAAGTAGATGAGGTAGTACCTATTACCTGTATTATTATGAAACCTTTGGGAGTTACTTCTACGTTTGCTTATTATGCCATGCTATGCTAGTAGACGTGGATTGGGTGAGTGATATCCATGACAGATGTGAGTTGATAATTTTAATGGTTTATCTAAGGTGGCAACTTAAACACACATCTGGGTGGATTGAGGCACCTGATGTCTATCAGCACTTGCCTGTTTTTATTTCGGACCGCCACCCAGGCTCAAAGGGATCATAAGATCTTTCATGCTAGAAACTTCCGTGTGCAGCCACAAGCCATTATGGGCTCTGGCATAGTTGACTAAGTCGTGCGAACTCTTACGGGTAGACTAGCAGATGTAGGGGAAAGTAGGTGTACCGGTCTACCCACATGTAAGGTGCTAGCGCTTCTGAAAGACTGTGTCTCGGTCATCCGTTTCTCAAATACCGTGTAGTGCGAGAAACCAAACGGAGGCGATCGAGTCTTGTGGGGAAAAGTGCGCAAACCTCTGCAGAGTGTACAAACTAATCATGATTAGCCGTGTCCCCGGTTATGGACAACTTGAGTATCTAGTACTTGAATATCATTGTGAATCTCATCATGTTACTTCTAATTAATGTTGTTGGGTTTTAATTACTTAATTGGGATCGGAATGCTGTCAACCATTCTCGATGTTTAACAACCACCATGATAGTTAAATAAATTTATTCCTTTGCAGTAGGGAAAAACTGGCTTTACGCAAAACTGTAACCATAAAGCTTTGCACCAGCCATATATGCATATAGTATAGCTGTTTCATTCCATTACTCTCTATGTGTTACATTGCCAGCATATTCCATTACTCTCTCCGTTTTCGGGCTGCAACTTCTCATGTTGCAGACTTTTCAGACGATGAGTAAGGTGCTTTTAGGTCGTGGTTCTATACTCGGTGATGTCGTTGGAGTTGATGGACCCATTTATCTTCCAAGTCTTCCGCTGTTATCGACACTAGATGGCCTTAAGCCATATTTATTGTAATAAGTTCTCTCTGAGACAACGATGTAATAAGTGTGTGATTGCCACTCTGCTATAAATCCTTCGATGTACTGTGTGGTGTCAGCATTACTGATCCGGGGATGACACCTGAGCACAGAGCGCTTGATCCATTCGGGTCGGGTCGCGACATCTTGATCCGATCTTGCAAGTTATAGTCACCTAGTACGTGTTATGATCCGGCAACCCTGGAGTGACAATAGTCGGGACACTTTCCCGGTGATGGCCGTAGTTTGAGGAGTTCATGTATTCACTATGTGCTAATGCTTTGTTCCAGTTCTCTATTAAAAGAAGGCCTTAATATCCCTTAGTTTCCATTATGACCCCGCTGCCACGGGAGGGTAGGACAAAAGATGGCATGCAAGTTCTTTTCCAAAAGAATGTATGACTATATTCGGAATACATGCCTACATTATATTGATGAATTGGAGCTAGTTCTGTGTCACCCTAGGTTATAACTATTGCATGATGAATGCCATCTGACATAATTATCCATCATTGATCCATTGCCTACAAGTTTGTTTCATATTGATCTTTGCTAAGTTACTTTTCCATTACCACCGTTACGATTGCTACAAAACTGCTATTGTTACTTTTACCACCGTTATTGTTACTTCCATACTACTTTGCTACTAAATACTTTGTTGCAGATATTAAGTCTTTCAGGTGTGGTTGAGTTGATAACTCAGCTGCTAATACTCAAGAATATTTTTTGTCTCCCCTTGTGTTCAATCAATAAATTTGGGTTGAATACTCTACCCTCGAAAATGGTTGCGATCCCCTATACTTGTGGGTTATCAAGACCTTTTTATGGCGCCGTTGCCGGGGAGCATAGCTCTATTCTCTGAGTCACTTGGGATTTATATCTGTTGATCACTATGAGGAATTTGAAAGACAACAAAACCAAGATCTATCCCTATACTACGAGGGGAGGTAAGGAACTGCCATCTAGCTCTGCACTTGATTCTCCTTCTGTTTTGAGTAAACTTGCGACACCTACACCTGCTATTAATTCCGATATGTCGCATGTTATTGATGATGCCACTTCTGCTATGCATGATGCTTATGATGATACTACTTGTTTGCTTGATAATACTGTGCCACTAGGTGAATTTCTTGATGAACAACTTGCTAGGGTTAGAGAGAATGAAATTACTGAAACTGATGATATTATTGAAACTGAAGATTATGATTCTCCCCCTGGATATGAATTGCCTAAGGTACCTGAGGGTTATATTATGCATGAAGAAACTGCTAGAGACTTTTTTGCTTGCAATGATAGAGATGATCTTAAGAAACTTTTAGCTAAGCTGAAGGAAAAATCTCTGAATGCTAGAATGCAATATGATCCTAAGTTTGCTACTTCACCTATCTTTGTTACTGATAAGGATTATGAATTCTCTGTCGATCCTGAGTTAATTACTTTGGTTGAATCTGATCCTTTACATGGTTACAAATCTGAAACTATTGTGGCACATATTACTAAATTGAATGATATAGCCACCCTATTTGCTCATGAGGAAAAAATTCGCTATTACTATATTATTAAGTTGTTTCCTTTCTCATTAAAGGGTGATGCTAAGATATGGTTTAATTCTCGTGCTCCTGGTTGTGTGCATAGTCCCCGGGATATGATATACTACTTCTCTGAAAAATATTTCCCTGCTCATAAGAAATAAGCTGCTTTATAGGAAATATTTAGCTTTGTGCAAATTGAAGAAGAGAGTGTCCCACAAGCTTGGGGGAGGCTTCTCCAATTACTTAATGCTTTGCCTGATCATCCTCTCAAGAAAAATGAAATACTTGATATCTTTTATAATGGACTAACCAATGTTTCTAAGGACCACCTAGATAGTTGTGTTGGTTGTGTTTTTAGGGAACGAACTGTTGAGCAAGCTGAAAAACTATTGAATAATATATTCAGCAATGATAATGATTGGAATCTTCTTGAACCACCTCCTAAGACAACTCTGAATAAAAGAGGTATTCTATTTCTCAGACCTGAAGATATGCAAGAGGCAAAGAAATCTATGAAAGAAAAAGCTATTAAAGCTAAAGATGTTAAGAATTTACCGCCTATTGAAGAAATACATGGTCTTAAAGCTCCGACACAGGTAGTAGAGGTAGATTCTCTCTATAGATTTGATGAAGGTGATATTCCTTATAATAAGTCTACTAGTCAATGCTTGGATGAGTTTGCTAATTTTATTGTTAAACAAGAAAACTTCAATACTTATGTTAGTAGACAATTGAAACGTAATGCTTACATGCTTGACCGCTTGGGTGATTATATGAGTAGAACTGTTAATGATCTTAAGTTTATTAGTAAACATGCTTCTATGTTAAAAACTCAAGTAGAACAAGTACTTAAGGCACAAGATGATTTGCTCAATGAGATGAATAGTAAGAACAATGATCATGATGTTAGAGTTATGACTAGAGGTGGTAAATGACCCAAGAACCTTTGTATCCTGAGGGCCATCCTAAGAGAATTGAGCAATTCTCAGAGAGTTAATACTGATGCACCTAGTCCTTCTAATAAAAATAAAAAGAAAACTGATAGGACTTTGCATGCTTCTAGTGAACCTGTTATAGATACACCTGAGAATCCCAATGATATTTCTATTTCTGATGCTGAGACACAATCTGGTAACGAGCATGAGCCTAGTGATAATGTTAATGATGATGTTCATGCTGATGCTCAACCTAGCAATGATAATGATATAGAGATTGAACCTGCTGTTGATCTTGATAACCCACAATCAAAGAATCAACTTTATGATAAGAGAGACTTTGTTTTTAGAAAGCATGCTACCTCTTGACCATGCGTTGGTTTTCCCTTGAAGAGGAAAGGGTGGTGCATCAAAGTATGGTCAGTATTTCACTCAGTTTTGAGAACCAAGGTATCAATCCAGTAGGAGACAACGCACAAGTCACCTAGTACCTGCACAAACAATTAAGAACCTTGCAACCAATGCGATAAAGGGGTTGTCAATCCCTTCATGGTCACTCGCAAAAGTGAGATCTAATAGAGATAGTAAAGTAAATATTTTTTGGTATTTTTTTTGTATATATTGGAAAGTAAAGATTGCAAAATAGTAAACAAGATGCGATGTAAATAAAAGAGATGTAATATAACTGGGAAGAGACCCGGGGGCCATAGGTTTCGCTAGTGGCTTCTCTCAAGATAGCATGTATTACGGTGGGTGAACAAATTACTACCGAGCAATTGATAGAAAAGCGCATAGTTATGAAGATAGCTAAGGCAATGATCATGAATATAGGCACTGCGTCCATGTAAAGTAGACCGAAACGATTCTGCATCTACTACTATTACTCCACACATCGACCGCTATCTAGCATGCATCTAGAGTATTAAGTTCATAAGAACAGAGTAACGCATTAAGCAAGATGACATGATGTAGAGGGATAAACTCAAGCAATATGATATGAACCCCATCTTTTTATCCTCGATGGCAACAATACAATACGTGCCTTGCTGCCCCTACTACCACTGGGAAAGGACACCGCAAGATTGAACCCAAAGCTAAGCACTTCTCCCAATGCAAGAAAGATCAATCTAGTAGGCCAAACTAAACCAATAATTCGAAGAGACTTGCAAAGATATCAAATCATGCATATAAGAATTCAGAGAAGAACCAAATAATATTCATAGATAATCTTGTTCATAAGTCCACAATTCATCGAATCTCGGCAAACACACCGTAAAAGAGTATTACATCGAATAGATCTCCAAGAACATCGAGGAGAACTTTGTATTGAGAATCAAAGAGAGAGAAGAAGCCATCTAGCTAATAACTATGGACCCGAAGGTTTGCGGTAAACTACTCAATCTTCATTGGAGAGGCAACGGTGTTGATGTAGAAGCCATCCGTGATCGATTCCCCCTCCGGCAGATCACCGGAAAAGGCCCCAAGATGGGACCTCAGGGTACAGAAGGTTGCGGCGGTGGAAAAGTGGTTTCGTGGCTCTCCCTGATGTTTCTAGGGTATAAGAGTATATATAGGCGAAAGAAGTACGTCGGTGGAGCTACGAGGAGCCCACGAGGGTGGGGGCTCGCCTACCCCCCTGGACACTCCCTCCTGCCTCGTGGCTTCCTCGTGGAGTTCCAGACTTCGACTCCAAGTCTTCTGGATTGCTTTCGGTCCAAGAAAGATCATCGCGAAGGTTTCATTCCATTTGGACTCCGTTTGGTATTCCTTTTCTGCAAAATTCTAAAATAGGCAAAAAAAATAGAAACTCGCACTGGGCCTCCGATTAATAGGTTAGTTCCAAAAAATAATATAAAAGAGCATATTAAAGCCCATTAAACATCCAGAACAGATAATATAATAGCATGGAACAATAAAAAATTATAGATATGTTGGAGACGTATCAAGCATCCCCAAGCTTAATTTCTGCTCATCCTCGAGTAGGTAAATGATAAAAACAGAATTTTTGATGTGGAATGCTACTTAACATAATTATCAATGTAATTTTCTTTATTGTGGCATGAATGTTCAGATCTGAAAGATTCAAGACAAAAGTTTAATATTGACATAAAAACAATAATACTTCAAGCATACTAACAAAGCAATCGTGTCTTCTTAAAATAACATGGCCAAAGAAAGCTATCCCTATAGAATCATATAGTCTGGCTATGCTCTATCTTCATCACACAAAATATTTAATCATGCACAACCCCGATGACAAGCTAAGCAATTGTTTCATACTTTTGATGTTCTCAAACTTTTTCAATCTTCACACAATACATGAGTGTGAGCCATGGATATAGCACTATAGGTGGAATAGAGGGGTGGTTGTGGAGAAGACAAAATGGAGAAGATAGTCTCACATCAACTAGGCGTATCAACGGGCTATGGAGGTGCCCATCAATAGATATCAATGTGAGTGAGTAGGGATTGCCATGCAACGGATGCACTAGAGCTATAAGTGTGTGAAAGCTCAAAAAGAAACTAAGTGGGTGTGCATCCAACTTGTTTGCTCATGAAGACCTAGGGCATTTTGAGGAAGCCCATCATCGGAATATACAAGCCAAGTTCTATAATGAAAAATTCCCACTAGTATATGAAAGTGACAACATAAGAGGCTCTCTATCATGAAGATCATGGTGCTACTTTGAAGCACAAGTGTGGGAAAAGGATAGTAGCATTGTCCCTTCTCTCTTTTTCTCTCATTTTTTGGGCCCTCTCTTTTTTTGGCCTCTTTTTTTCCTCGTCCGGAGTCTCATCTGACTTGTGGGGGAATCATAGTCTCCATCATCCTTTCCTCACTAGGACAATGCTCTAATAATGATGATCATCACACTTTTATTTACTTACAACTCAAGAATTACAACTCGATACTTAGAACAAAATATAACTCTATGTGAATGCCTCCGGCGGTGTACCGGGATGTGCAATGAATCAAGAGTAACATGTATGAAAGAATTATGAATGGTGGCTTTGCCACAAATACGATGTCAACTACATGATCATGCAAGGCAATTTGACAATGATGGGGCGTGTCATAATAAACGGAATGGTGGAAAGTTGCATGGCAATATATCTCGGAATGGCTATGGAAATGCCATAATAGGTAGCTATGGTGGCTGTTTTGAGGATGGTAAATGGTGGGTCTATGGTACCGACGAAAGTTGCATGGTACTAGAGAGGCTAGCAATGGTGGAAGGGTGAGAGTGCGTATAATCCATGGACTCAACATTAGTCATAAAGAACTCAGATACTTATTGCAAAAGTCTATTAGTTATCGAACCGAAGTACTACACGCATGATCCTAGGGGGGATAGATTGGTAGGAAAAGACCATCACTCATCCCCAACCGCCACTCATAAGGAAGACAATCAATAAATAGATCATGCTCCAACTTCATCACATAACGGTTCACCATACGTGCATGCTACGGGAATCACAAACTTTAACACAAGTATCTCTCAAATTCACAACTACTCTACTAGCATGACTCTAATCATCATCTTCATATCTCAAAAAAATCATAAATAATCAAACTTCTCATAGTATTCAACGCACCTTATATGAAAGTTTTTATTATACCCATCTTGGATGCCCATCATATTAGGACTAGTTTTATAGCCAAAGCAAACTACCATGCTATTCTAAAAGACTCTCAAAATAATATAAGTGAAGCATGAGAGATCAATAATTTCTATAAAATAAAACCACCACCGTGCTCTAAAAAGATATAAGTGAAGCACTAGAGCAAAATTATCTAGCTCAAAAGATATAAGTGAAGCACATAGAGTATTCTAATAAATTCCGATTCATGCTTGTCTCTCCCAAAAGGTGTGTACAGCAAGGATGATTGTGGTAAACTAAAAAGCAAAGACTCAAATAATACAATACGCTCCAAGCAAAACACATATCATGTGGTGAATAAAAATATAGCCTCAAGTAAAGTTACCGATAGACGAAGACGAAAAATGGGATGCCTTCTAGGGCATCCCCAAGCTTAGGCTTTTGGTTGTCCTAGAATTTTACCTTGGCGTGCCTTGGGCATCCCCAGTCTTAGGCTCTTGCCACTCCTTATTCCAAAATCCATCAAATCTTTACCCAAAAACTTGAAAACTTCACAACACAAAACTTCAACAGAAAATCTCACGAGCTCCGTTAGTATAAGAAGATAAAGCACCACTTTAAGGTACTGTGATGAACTCATTCTTTATTTATATTGGTGTTAAACCTACTATATTCCAACCTCTCTATAGTTCATACCCCCCCGATACTACTCATAGATTCATCAAAATAAGCAAACAACACACGAAAAACATAATCTGTCAAAAATAGAACAGTTTGTAGCAATGTGTAACTTTTGAATACTTCTGTAACTCCAATTTTTTTGAAAAAATAGGAAGGCCTAAGAAATTTTTATATTGATCTACTGCAAGTGGAGTAGGTATTTTATCGCTCTCTGGTAAAAAATGAAAATTAATTCCATGAGCGTAAAAGTTTCTGTTTTTCAGCAAGACCAAACAACTATCACCCAAGAAGATCCTAAAGGCTTTACTTGGCACAAACACTAATTAAAACATAAAAACACAATCACAATAGAAGATAGATAAATTATTTATTACTAAACAGGAGCAAAAAGCAAAGAACAAAAATAAAATTGGGTTGCCTCCCAACAAGCGCCATCGTTTAACGCCCCTAGCTAGGCATAAAAACAAGAATAGATCTAGGTATTGCCATCTTTGGTATGAAATCTATAAGTAGCTCTCATAATAGATTCATAAGGCAATTTAATTTTCTTCCTAGGAAAGTGTTCCATGCCTTTCCTTAACGGAAATTGGAATCTTAAATTTCCTTCTTTCATGTCAATAATTGCACCAATCATTCTACGGAAAGGTCTACCAAGAATAATAGGACATGTAGGATTGCAATCTATATCAAGAACAATGAAATCTAGAGGCACATAATTCCTATTTGCAACAATAAGAACATCATTAATCCTTCCCATAGGTTTCTTGATGGTGGAATCCGCAAGATGCAAATTTAAAGAACAATCATCAAATTCACGGAAACCTAGCACATCACACAAGGTTTTTGGAATCGTGGAAACACTAGCACCCAAATCACACAAAGCATAGCATTCATAATCTTTAATCTTAATTTTAATAATAGGTTCCCACTCATCATAAAGTTTTCTAGGGATAGAAACTTCTAGTTCAAGCTTTTCTTCATAGGATTGCATTAAAGCATCAACGATATGTTTAGTAAAAGCTTTATTTTGATTATAAGCACGAGGAGAATTTAACACGAATTGCAACAAGGAAATACAATCTATCAAAAACAATTATCATAATTAAATTCCTTGAAATAAAAAATAGTGGGTGCATTGCTATGTAAAGTTTTGACCTCTTCAATCCCACTTTTATTAATTTTTGCATCAATATCTAAAAACTCCGAATCATTGGGACGCCTTTTAACTAAAGTTGACTCATCTCCAGTCCCATCTTTATCAAGATTCATATTGGAAAACAAAGATTTAATAGGAGTCACATCAATCACTTTTAGATCTTCATCATTATTATCATGAAAACTAGAAGAACACGCTTTCACAAAGCAATCTATTTTTGCATGCATCCTAGCGGTTCTTTCTTTGCACTCATCAATGGAAATTCTCATGGATTTGAGAGACTCATTGATGCCATGATTAGGTGGAATAGATCTAAGTTTCAAAGAATCAACATCAAGAGAAATTCTATCAATGTTCCTAGCCAACTCATCAATCTTAAGCAATTTTTCTTCAACCAAAGCATTGAAATTCTTTTGCGAACTCATAAATTCTTTAACACTAGTCTCAAAATCAGAGGGCATCGTATTAAAATTTCCATAAGAGTTGTTATAGGAATTACCATAATTATTAGAGGAATTACTAGGAAACGGCCTAGAATTAAAGTTTCCTCTATATGTGTTGTTACCAAAATTGTTCCTACCAACAAAATTCGCATCCATAGATTCATTATTATTCTCAATCAAAGTAGACAAAGGCACATCATTAGGATCAGAAGAAACACTTTTATTAGCAAACAATTTCATAAGTTCATCCATCTTTCCACTCAAAACATTAATCTCTTCAATCGCATGAACTTTTTTACTAGTGGATCTTTCGGTGTGCCATTGAGAATAATTAACCATAATATTGTCTAGGAGTTTAGTAGCTTCTCCTAAAGTGATTTCCACAAAAGTGCCTCCCGCGGCCGAATCTAAAAGATTTCCAGAAGCAAAATTCAGTCTGGCATAAAATTTTTGTATAATCATCCATAAATTCAAACCATGTGTAGGGCAATTACGTATCATTAATTTCATCCTCTCCCAAGCTTGTGCAACATGCTCATGATCAAGTTGCTTAAAATTCATAATATCGTTCCTAAGAGAGATGATCTTAGTGGGAGGAAAATACTTAGAGATAAAAGCATCTTCGCACTTATTGCATGAATCAATAATATTTTTAGGCAAAGAAGAGAAGAAAGTTTTAACACGATCTCTAAGCGAAAACGGAAATAGCTTCAATTTAACAATATCATTATCCACATCTTTCTTCTTTTGCATATCACACAAATCAACAAAGTTGTTTAGATGGGTAGTGGCAACTTCACTAGGAAGGCCAGAAAATTGATCTTTCATAACAAGATTCAACAAAGCGGTATTAATTTCACAAGATTCAGCTTCGGTAGTAGGAGCAATCGGAGTGCTAATAAAATCATTGTTGTTGGTATTGGAAAAGTCACACAATTTAGTATTATCTTGAGCCATCGTGACAAACAGTCAATCCAACACACAAGCACACAAGAAGCAAGCGAAAAGAGACGAACGGAAGAGGGGCGAAGAAAAGGCAAAGGTTTCCGAAAATCGTTTTAGAAGTGGGGGAGAGGAAAACGAGAGGCGAATGGCAAATAATGTAATGCGAGGGAGAAGAGTTTATGGTGGGTACTTGGTATGTCTTGACTTGGCGTAGATCTCCCCGGCAACGGTGCCAGAAATCCTTCTTGCTACCTCTTGAGCATGCGTTGGTTTTCCCTTGAAGAGGAAAGGGTGATGCAGCAAAGTAGCGTAAGTATTTCCCTCGGTTTTGAGAACCAAGGTATCAATCCAGTAGGAGACAACGCACAAGTCACCTAGTACCTGCACAAACAATCAAGAACCTTGCAACCAACGCAATAAAGGGGTTGTCAATCCCTTCACGGTCACTCGCAAAAGTGAGATCTAATAGAGATAGTAAAGTAAATATTTTTGGTATTTTTGTTGTATAGATTGGAAAGTAAAGATTCCAAAATAATAAACGAGATGCGATGTAAATAAAAGAGATGTAATATAACAGGAAAGAGACCCGGGGGGCATAGGTTTCACTAGTGGCTTCTCTCAAGACAACATGTATTACGGTGGGTGAACAAATTACTGTCGAGCAATTGATAGAAAAGCACATAGTTATGAATATATCTAAGGCAATGATCATTAATATAAGCACCACGTCCGTGTCAAGTAGACCGAAACGATTCTGCATCTACTACTATTACTCCACACATCGACCGCTATCCAGCATGCATCTAGAGTATTAAGTTCATAAGAACGGAGTAACGCATTAAGCAAGATGACATGATGTAGAGGGATAAACTCAAGCAATATGATATAAACCCCATCTTTTTATCCTCGATGGCAACAATACAATACGTGCCTTGCTGCCCCTACTGTCACTGGGAAAGGACACCGCAAGATTGAACCCAAAGCTAAGCACTTCTCCCAATGCAAGAAAGATCAATCTAGTAGACCAAACTAAACTGATAATTCGAAGAGACTTGCAAAGATATCAAATCATGCATATAAGAATCCAGAGAAGAACCAAATAATATTCATAGATAATCTTGTTCATAAATCCACAATTCATCGGATCTCGACAAACACACCGCAAAAGAGTATTACATCGAATAGATCTCCAAGAACATCAAGGATAACTTTGTATTGAGAATAAAAGAGAGAGAAGAAGCATCTAGCTAATAACTATGGATCCGAAGGTCTGCGCTAAACTACTCACGCTTCATCGGAGAGGCAACGGTGTTGATGTAGAAGCCTTCCGTGATCGATTCCCCCTCCGGCAGATCGCCAGAAAAAGCCCCAAGATGGGATCTCACGGGTACAGAAGGTTGCAGCGGTGGAAAAGTGGTTTCGTGGCTCTCCCTGATGTTTCTAGGGTATAAGAGTATATATATAGGTGAAAGAAGTACGTCGGTGGAGCTACGAGGGACCCACGAGGGTGGGGGCGCGCCTACCCCCTGGGCACGCCCTCTTGCCTCATGGCTTCCTCGTGGAGTTCCAGACTTCGACTCCAAGTCTTCTGGATTGCTTTCGGTCCAAGAAAGATCATCGCTAAGGTTTCATTTCGTTTGGACCCCGTTTGGTATTCCTTTTCTGCAAAACTCTAAAATAGGCAAAAAAACAGAAACTGGCACTGGTCCTCCGATTAATAGGTTAGTCCCAAAAATTTATAAAAGAGCATATTAAATCCCATTAAACATCCAAAATAGATAATATAATAGCATGGAACAATAAAACATTGTAGATACTTTGGAGACATATCAAAGCATGGTAAAGAAAGAGAACCATGGGTTCATAAATCCATGCCCTTTCCTCCTAAACCATCCAAGAAAAAGGATGCTGAGGATTTTGAGCGCTTTGTTGAAATGATTAGACCTATCTTTTTGCATATGTGTTTGACTGATATTCTGAAAATGTCTCCTTATGCCAAGTATATGAAAGATATTCTTACAAATAAAAGAAAGATATGGAAAACTGAAATATCCACCATGCTTGCTAATTATACTTTTAAGGGTGGAATGACCAAGAAAGTTGGAGATCCAGGAATACCAACTATACCATACTCCATTAAAAGAAACTATGTTAAAACTGCTTTATGTGATCTTGGAGCTGGTGTTAGTGTTATGCCTTTGTCTTTATATAGTAGATTTGAATTGAATAAGTTGACACCTACTGAAATCTCTTTGCAAATGGCTGAGAAATCAACTGCTATACCCATCGGTATTTGTGAGGATGTGCCTGTTGTGGTTGCAAATATTGCTATCTTAATGGACTTTGTTATTCTTGATATTCCAGTGGACGATAGTATGTCAATCATCCTTGGTAGACCCTTTTTAAATACCGCAGGGGCTGTTATTGATTGCAACAAGGGCAATGCCACTTTTCATGTTAATGGTAATGAGCATACAGTACAATTTCCGAAGAAACAACCTCAAGTTCATAGTATCAATTCTATTGGAAAATTTTCAACTATTACTATTGGAGGTTTTGAATTCCCTCTTCCTACTACCAAAAAGAAATATGATATTCTTATTGTTGGGGACATGCATATCCCCGTTGAGGTAACCTAGTGTTATTCGGAAATTCTCTGGTTTCATGTTATTCGAAAGAAGTTTGTTAATAAGACTTGATCAACCTTGTTAATGGATTCCTTTTGATGAGCATGAGATGGATGAATTTAGAAATCACAACTTTCTGTACCCACTTTTTACTTTCTGTTATTTAGAATAAATAAAAAAAAATTAGTATTATTTGTCTCTTTTCCGAATTATCCATGAAATAAAAAATGTCCCGAAAATAAAATTTCTCCAAATGCCCTGAAAATTTAGTATGATTTTTATAGAATATTTTAGAATTTATGGCACTGAGATTGCACCAGGGGGCTGCACCAGTGGGCTACAAGGGTGGAGGGCGCGCCCTACCCCCTGGGTGCGCCCCCTGCCTTGTGGGTTCCTGTCGGCGTTCTGGGAACGGGGGTCCCCAGACTTGCCTGCCTGCGGCCTGCGGCGTGGCTCAAAGGGGGGCCCAACACGGCCCATCTTCACCAACACAGACCCAAGACCCTCGCGAGGGGCCAAGCCTCGCGGGGCGGACGACACGGAGCTTCCTCAGGCACGGCCTCATCAGGCTGGCTCGCGAGGAGGCGGAGAGATCAAGGCGGGGTACCTCACGAGGTGCCCGTGACGCAAGCCATGACGACCAAGGGTGCCAGGCGGGTGCCAGCCCGCACAGTGTCCTCCTTTCCTCTTTGGTGCAAAGGGGGCAAGCGCAGCCGCGGAGTACCGAGGCATCAGGCAAAGGTTGCCATTTCGGTGCAACAAGAACAGGACAAGGAGGACTGCAAGACGGAGGTCATTGTGGAGCCCAAGACGGCGTCACCACCAGAGCTTTGTGCAGGCGAAGACTACTTTTGTCAGGATAGCTGGTACTAGCTGTCCCCCTTCAAATTAGCCTGCCATTGTTGGCTCCCTTCCCGCTCGATATTTGGGAAGAGGACCAGGGCCTCTATAAATAGGACTAGCCACCCCCAGGGGAAAGGGCATCGACAATCGGAGAGAGAGATAGAGAGAAGGGTGACTGAACTCCTCCCAGCAGTTCATTGCCCCAGCCAAGAACAGACCCTCGCGAGGCTGTTCTTCCTTGTATTGTTCATCATCATCAGCCCAAGAGGCAATCCACCACACCACACACTGGAGTAGGGTATTACACCACAACGGTGGCCCGAACCAGTATAAACCCTGTGTCTCTCGTGTTGTTCTTTCCATAGCTTAGATCTTTGCGTGGCGGAGGGGTGCAAGTAGGTAGGAGGCAAAATCTCTGCGCGCACCCCAGTGTTCGAACCTTAAGGGTCTGCCGGAACCCGAAATCCGACATTTGGCGCGCCAGGTAGGGGTGCGCCGGAATTCGTCTTCCACCGCCCCGTTCTCCTCCGACCATCGCGCCCATGTCTGACGCTCGTCGGGCCCGCGCCGAGCGCCGGGCCGCTCTCGCTTCCCGCGTCGCCCAGACGGCTCCTGTCGGCGGGCGTCCTCGCCGTTCCCCGTCACCTGCTGTCAACGCCGCCACCGGCTCGGCGGGGGACGAGCAGCAAGCATCATCTCAGCATCCGTCCGTGCGGCAAGACGGCCGCACCGCTACTCCCTCGCTCACCCCAGCTGGTTCCTCGTCCCACGCACTCCGCGCACCCATGGAGGCTTGAGTTGCGCTCATCGCGGCAAACGAGCTCCTGCGCTACTGTCCCGTCGACGATGTCTACGAAGAATGGCTCGACCGTGTCGCCGAGCTCGTCCGTGCCACAGGGGGCTCTCCTGCGCCATCCGCTCCGCTGCACCGCACCCCGCCCCGCGCGGGCGACGAAGCTCCGGCGGCGCCCCGGCCGCCTCCTCCACAAGAAGGCGCCATGGCTCCAAGGCGCGTGGCCCCTGGGCGGAACCCGCTCCGTCAGGTGCCAGCGCGGCAAGAGCAGAGCTGCCAAGAAGTCCCTTGCCCGCAAGAAGCTGCCCGGGCGCTCCCTGCTCTAGCACGTCACGACCATGCTCCTGCTCCCGCACGTCAAGACCCAGCTGCAGCGCGTGGGGACATGCAAGACCAAGCTCTCCGTCACCCAAGGCCTCCCGTGGCCACACAGGCTGCCGTGCCTTCACCACCGAGCTACGCAGCGTCGCGTGGCCCGGCAAGTTCAAGCCGGACCTGCCTCCTCATTACGACGGCACGGCTGACCCTGCGGAGTTCCTCCAGCTCTATGAGTTGGGCATCGAAGCTGCCAACGAAGACGAGAAGGTCATGGAGAACTAGTTTCCCATGGCGCTCAAGGATGGGGCCTGCACCTGGCTCCTGAACCTGGCTCCAGGCACGATCTCCTCCTGGGACGAGATGCGCACCCGCTTCATCGCCAACTTCCAAGGTACTCGCGACCGGCCACCCGCCGTGAGCGACATGCGCCTCATCAAGCAACAACCCCGGGAGACCCTGCAGAAGTACATCCATCACTTCAACAACGCACGCCTCAAGATTCCCAAGGTGACTGAGGAGGCCATCATCTCAGCCTTCTCCGACGGCGTGCGCGATGTCAAGATGAAGGAGGAGCTGGCGATGCATGAAGACCTATGCACTTCCTTGGAGCTGTTCAACTTGGCAACCAAGTGTGCCAGGGCTGAGGAAGGGCGTCTCTCCCTCCTCGAGCTTCCTACTACAGACCCAGAAGAGAAGAAGCCCAAGTCCAAGGATGTGAAGCGCAAGGGGGCTGCCGTGCTCGCGGCAGAACCAGACACCAAGCGGGTTAGAGATCAGCCCGAACCTTCCAAGGGCAGCCGGTACTGTGTGTACCACGACCTCCACACCCACAACACCAACGAATGTCAAGAGCTCCGAGCCATGCGAGAAGGAAGGATCGGCCGTCGCCCTAACCGCGGTAACCAGGGCTACGGTCGAGGAGGAAGGAACGCAGGACGCTGGGAAGACCGTGGCCCGCGCCAAGGGTGGCGTGATCAACCTCGCGAGGATCGCTGGCAAGACCCGCCTCGCGAGGGAGACTGGAGGGATCAGCCTTGCGAGGATCGCCCGCAAGGCAACGCAGGCCTCCCTCCGCTGCCGCCGCAGCCAAGGAGAAACGAGGACCGCCACCAGGACGAGGGGGCTGGGGGCTTCCAGGAGCCGCGCGCGATCGCCTGCATCCTGGGCGGGGCTCAAGACCCAGCCTCTCAACGCATCTTCAAGCAGTTCACCCGCGAAGTGAATGCAGTCCTCCCCAGGCTCGAAGCCACGCGCCCTCTCAGGTGGTCGGCGTGCGCCATCACGTTCAGCTCAGCAGATCAGCTCAAGTGTGCGGCTACAGCCGGAGTCCTCCCGATGCTTTGTTCCCCAATCGTCAGCAACGTGGTGGTCACCAGGACCCTCATCGATGGCGGGGCAGGGCTCAACGTCCTGTCCGTGGAAACATTCAACAATCTCCAAGTGCCCTACAGCCAGCTTCAGCCAACCAAGCCCTTCTCCGGAATCACCGACGGCTCCACGGTCCCGATTGGGCAGGTCCGCCTCCCTATCACCTTCGGGGCACGCGACAACTACCGCACCGAGCTCATCGACTTCGACGTCGCTCACATTCGCCTGCCGTACAACGCCATCCTTGGGTACCCAGCGCTGGCCAAGTTCATGGCCGTAACTCACCACGGCTACAACGTCCTCAAGATGCCAGGAAGTGGCGGAGTCATCACGGTGCCCTGTGAAGAGAAGGACGCAGTGTGTTCCCTGGAACGAGCCTTTCAGGCCGCGTCACTGGAAGACCCGGATCGCGGAAGAAGGAGGCTTCCCGAGACCGCCCCCAAGAAGAAGAAGACATTGTCCGGCCTGGCCCCTCAGGAGGCAGGCCCCTCTGGGCCCGTGCCTGCCCAGGGGGAACCTCCTTCCGTCGCCTAGGAAAGCGCGCCCGGTGCCCTCCTCAGGCAGGGCTCGGGGGCTCTCCCCTGGAGGGCCACCGACCTGGCTAGGGTCACGAGGGAGGCGCTTGGGCACCACATGGAGGCGTGTTTCGAAGCATGTTTCCCTCAAGAAGGAGTAAGGCAAGGAGAGCCAGACCCTCAGGAGTTCGTCAGTAAGGCCATTCAGGAGCTACATGAGTTAAGGGTCATGAAAGGCGGCCGCCGCCTACCAGCAGTGGCTCCCCATCCAGGCGAGGATGGAGGGCTGCGCATCTGCATCGACATATCAGGGCTCAACCGAGTCGCCTCTCCGGAGCGCCTCTGGCCCTCGCGAGTGGGGCGCTGCGAAGGTCTACCCCACAGCTACGTTCGCATGCCTTACGGCTTGCCGAACACGGCTGCCACGTACCAGCGCCTGATGAGGGGCATCACGGGGGCACGAGAGGCCAGGCGTTCCGCAGCCCTGGCGGAGATGGAGATGGTCCGTAGGGAGCCACCAGTGCCTCCGGAGCCTCCTGAGGCCCCTGGGCCTGGGGGCTCATGAGGATCGGCTTCCGCAGCCCACTGAGTCTGCTACACCAACACCCCTTCATCCTCAACGCCATTAGGTGACATCTTTCAAGTTTCACTTCCAGCTGGGAGTGCCCCCCGAGGGCTGCATTATTCCCAGGCCGCGTGGGTCCGTCCCTGCGGCATGTATCCCTTTTATTTCATGTTGTTAGCTTACCTTGTTGGGGGCGCCCCTCGGGCTGCGTGATCCCCAAGTCGCTCGGGCCAGACCCAGTGATGTCCGCCTTCCCAGCATCTATTTAAACGAATCCACTCCTCCGCGGCTAATGTGCTTGACCTAGTTGCCCGCTCAACTAACGGAACTGCTCCCAAATGGCATGACGCTTGCGCATGGGTCCGTCCCTGCAACGCCGACAAACCTAAATGGCTGAGCTCTGGCTGTGGCAGCCCCGCATAGCGCCACCTCGTCAAGCCTTCAGTGCCTCATTACCCCTCGGAAGCAACCAACGGCTGACTGTCAATTGTCATGGCAACCCCCTCGTTTTTTCTATGATGGATCTACAGGATCTCCTGAAGGAGCTGCGTCAGGCGAGGCCCTTGCGGTGTCTCCTTCACTCTCGTCCGCGCGAACCACTTGCACGTTAAAGGGGGGGTGCCTAAGCATCGCGACTCAGGGCTCCTATAGGCTCTCCAGCCCTCACCCTCTGGCCTTGTCCACGGCATCGCGACCTGGCATACCAGCGATGGCTGAGACTCGCTCGAGGGCCGGGACCCGAGGACATAGAGCAGAAAGGGGAGCAAAGGCGAGAGGGGAGGGACACGCGAGGACCTCGCCAAGCAACCTCATGCCTGCCGATGCACAGACCTGGCAACACATCAGAGAGCGGCCCCTAATTCTCGAGATAAGTCACCACCCGGAAGCGCCAGCTACCGTGGCATCATCCACGCACCTAATGCAATCCCGTGTTAGCGACGCCGCTTTCCTTTCTCACCGAACAACGGCTGCTTGAGCGCCAAAGGGGACCTCCTGAGCATCGCGACTCAGGGGCTCTTACCAGACTCCGGGTCGCTCACCTCCTGGCCTTGACCACGGCATCGCGACCTGGCATACCAGCGATGGCTGAAGCCGCCTTGGGACTGGGACCTATCGGCGCGGAGCACCAAGCCCTCGTGAGGTTCGAAAGGGAGGACGGAGCTAAAATGGAATGAGCAACTCGCACAATTCTACGACAAGGGTTATATTAACAAAACAGGATCACAGGCACCTTACAAACCCCCACGGGACGCGTCTTTGATTCCTCGCAGGGAACAGATCCTAAAGGGACACTAACTACGCGCGCCCCTGCAAAAGACGCCATCATCAACAGTGGGCCGTCAAGCACCGGCGCCAACCCCATCCAGATCAGAGTCGGCGGCGGCCTGACGAGCCCGCCCTGCTCCAGGAGCGGCGCCGGCTCGGGGGCTCGTAGCTGTCGTCGCTCGTCTCCGGAGTCGCGAAGAGCTCGCCGGAGTCACTGGAACCTCTGACGCCTCCACCGCCTGAGGAGCCGCCAAGGGAGCGGTTGGCGGGCCCAGTCCTCGCTGCAGCAGGGTCCTGGCCACCTCTCCCGGGGCAGCACTCCAGTCGGCGCCCGTTCGCATCGAAGACCTTGAAGAACATCACCGAAGCACCATCGTACTCCAAGTGGATCGCGAGGGCGCCTCTTGTCCTGCAAACCCGGGCGATCTCGCTCCAGCCCTGAGTCATGAAGACCTCACCCGGGGCAACGACCGTGACCTTTGCCTCGGTCGCGAGGGTGTTGCAGCCCGCGTGCTGCAGCCAAAGCTCTAGGAGTTCTCCCTGCGGGATGATGGAGGCGAAGAAGGGAGGAAGGCGAATCCAAGACTGAGGAGGCATGGCGACGTTGAGCACGAACTCTCGGGAGGAGCCCTCAGTGTGGACCCCAGGGGGGACGACCCACACCTTCGTGACTCGTCGACGCCGACGGCGGCGCCGCCCGTGGCGATCAGCATCAGCTCCCTCAGGGCCCTCGATGTGGGCGTACAAGGGAAGCGGGAACCCTGGCGGTGCCCACTCGCACCAAGGCCTCGACACCACCTGATGGGCCCCCTCGTCCGGGCCATGGAGGACGAGCCGTTTCTTCGGCGGGAGCGGGTCTGGTTCCTCTCGGGGAGCCTTTCCCTTCTCTGCCGTTGAGAACTGGCGGATTGGAGCCATCACAGCAAGACGGAGCAAGGACCGGGAAGAAGGAGAAGCAAGGAGGGATGGACTGGAAGGGCGCGCGCCATTCCATACTTATGGCCGGCGAAGGCCAACCGTCGACCTCCACGATCGCAGGTAATCATGACCCACTTTGCATGCAGGGACTTGTCCAACCCGTGTAGTTGCCGAGGCGCCATGGGGAAGTGGAGACGCCCACGTCCAATCAACCGCCACGCGCCGCCCAAGATCGCAGGCTGTTAGGGCCCGCGGCGCTTCGCCCTCGCCCTTCCGCCTCCCTGCACGGCCAAGTCCGGGCGCGCCTTGGGCCCGGGGGCTACTGTCGGTGTTCTGGGAACGGGGGTCCCCAGACTTGCCTGCCTGCGGCGTGGCTCAAAGGGGGGCCCAAGACGGCCCATCTTCACCAACATAGACCCAAGACCCTCGCGGGGGGCCAAGCCTCGCGGGGCGGACGACGCGGAGCTTCCTCAGGCACGGCCTCATCAGGCTGGCTCGCAAGGAGGCGGAGAGATCAAGGCGGGGTACCTCATGAGGTGCCCGTGACGCAAGCCATGACGACCAAGGGTGCCAGGCGGGTGCTAGCCCGCGCAGTGTCCTCCTTTCCTCTTTGGTGCAAAGGGGGCAAGCGCAGCCGCGGAGTACCAAGGCATCAGGCAAAGGTTGCCATTTCGGTGCAACAAGACCAGGACCAGGAGGACTGCAAGACGGAGGTCATTGTGGAGCCCAAGACGGCGTCACCACCAGAGCTTTGTGCAGGCAAAGACTACTTTTGTCAGGATAGCTGGTACTAGCTGTCCCCCTTCAAATTAGCCCGCCATTGTTGGCTCCCTTCCCACTCGATATTTGGGAAGAGGACCAGGGCCTCTATAAATAGGACTAGCCACCCCCAGGGGAGAGGGCATCGACAATCGGAGAGAGAGATAGAGAGAAGGGTGACTAAACTCCTCCCAGCAGTTCATCGCCCCAGCCAAGAACAGACCCTCGCGAGGCTGTTCTTCCTTGTATTGTTCATCATCATCAGCCCAAGAGGCAATCCACCACACCACACACTGGAGTAGGGTATTACACCACAATGGTGGCCCGAACCAGTATAAACCCTGTGTCTCTCGTGTTGTTCTTTCCATAGCTTAGATCTTTGTGTGGCGGAGGGGTGCAGGTAGGTAGGAGGCGAAATCTCCGTGCGCACCCCAGTGTTCGAACCTTAAGGGTCTGCCAGAACCCGAAATCCGACAGTTCCCCTCACTTATTCCAGCACCCATCCACTTCGTCCTCCTACAGGAAAAAAATCATCCCGTTGCTCAAACCCGTGTTCTAGCTCATCTTGCTGCCATTTTCGATCTCCTTGTGCAAAGCTCCATATGCAAAACTATTTTGGGGGATTGTTCTTCGGTGATTCCTCCAATGGTCCAATTAGTTTTTGTTCTAGTGCTTTATATATTGCAATTTTTTGCTGCTGAGGTGACCTTGTTCTTGAGCTTGCATGTCAAATTTATATGGTCCAAGGTAGTTTTGATGCATGATATAGCCTCTAGACACTTGTAGGAGTAGTTGATCAATTTTGTTGAGTTTGGTTCACTTTTGAGTCACTAAAAGTTTCAGAAATTTTCAGAGGAAGAAAATGATGAGGAGATTGTTAAGATGCTCTTCAAGTCGGGGTTCTAAAGAAAAATAAAATGAAGAGGAAGAAGAAGAAGAAGCCCAAGTATAACCTTCCTTGCACCGCGGAGGTTCGACCGTGTGAATAGCCAAGTGATGCATTCTTGGGGGCGGCTGGAATTTATGATGATTTCTATTATTTGGCTGGGAATGCAGGTATCACTGACTTCCTCCACTATAAGTGTGATCAATACCTCCTACTCACTAATACCTTCGTGCAAAATTTCCACTTTCATGCTAGGAAATCACCACCCACGGTAGAATTTTATTTATGTGATGAGCACAAGGAGATGACGCTTTATGACTTTTATGAGGTTTGTAAATTACCTTATGAGGGCAGCATCGATGAACCACGTCCTAGAGATGTGGAACATTTTATTGATGAAGTTACTGTAGGGGAAAGGATAAAGGTGTCAGAAGCGAGAGTGGCTAGTTTACATTTTCCTTTTTTCGCTACTACTCATTATTTGTTGGGAGATGTTTAATTGGTCGTGGGGAGAGTGGAGGCCTTAGTGCTCCTGACCTTGCTATTTTGCGCCAGGCTTTACTTCATGATAGAACTTTTAGTTTGGGTGCTATGGTTGCTCGACGGTTGAGTTTAAACCGCTCGAAGGGTCCCATCTTTGGAGGTATCTATGCCTCCCACCTCACTAAACTCTTTGAGATACCCATTAGGCATGATGAGAGATAGGAGAAGTTGCTACCCACCTTATACTTAGATTATGACAGTATGGTAACACATGATTTTATTAGAAATGATAAGGACAAGAGACTCATCTATAACCTAGTATTTAGCGAGAAAACTTGTTAGATTATTACCTTGCCTGCACCTTCTTTGTTCGATATTCATTTTGGCAGGTACCTCATCATGCCCGATGACATTTATGCATACTAGGAGCAGACGCGATCCCTAGTCCCAGAGCCAGAGCCATCACCTGATCCATATTAGGAGACTGTTTGCCTGTGGGAGCCACAGGAGCTCGCTAACCAGTGGAACCCTTAGGATCCTCCGCAATACACATGAGACAGCTACTCTGATTTGTGGGCATAGACCAACTTAGGCCAAAAGCCTAAGCTTGGGGGAGTACGTATTTCTCACCGACATTACATTCATGTTCACACACTCATTCTAGTTGTCGGTGTTCATACTTTTTCATTGTATTATCCATGCTAGTTTATTTTCTTTTTCACTTTCTTCTTGTGTGTTTGAAAAACTCTAAGAAAAACCAAAAAAATTAGTTGTAGATTCTGTTTAGTTTACTTTCCATGTTCACTTAGTAGTAGTATTAAAGAAAACCCAAAAAGATTTCTAGTTCTTCTTTTGCTTGTTGGGAGCTTTCCCGTGTAAATAGTTTTTCTCATTCTTGTTTTACTTTCTTCAGAAAAACAAAAACTCCAAAAAACATTTCAGTATGTTTCTTTGAAATTCTTTTTCCTTTCTTTGGGTCGAGAGGAGAAGACCACGATGAAAATGTTGAGTGGCTCTCATATGCATTATTGTTGATCTAACAAAGAGCCCATATTAACTTGTCTTCTCCTTTGAAATAAATGTTTGCGGATTCTAGCTTAGTCTAATGCACGTGCACTATTATTATTATCCACACCGTTCGGTTGTGCAAGTGAAAGGCAATAATGACGATATATGATGAAATGACTGAGATGAGGAAAAGCTGGTATGAACTTGACCTATCTTGTTTTTGTAAATATGATTAGTTCATCATTGTTGATTCAGTCCATTATAAATGAAACATGTTTGCAATGGCAATTAGAGATTATAGTTACTCATGCCATGCTTAATTAGCTAGGAGTTTATAATGGTTTACCTTGCGTGCCAACATGCTTTTAAAATGGTTGTTATGTGGTATGATAGGATGGTATCCTCCTTTGAATGATTCGAGTGGCTTTACTTGGCACATGTTCACACATGTAGTTGAAACAAAATCAACATAGCCTACACGATATTTATGTTCATGGTGATTTATATCCTACTCATGCTTGCATTCAATGTTGGTTAATCTCAATGCATGTTTATGACTGTTGTCGCTCTCTAGTTGGTCGCTCCCCAGTCTTTTTCTAGCCTTCACTTGTACTAAGCGGGAATACTGCTTGTGCATCCACTTTCATAAACCCAAAGTTGTTCCATATGAGTCCACCATACCTGCCTATATGCGGTATTTACCTGCCGTTCCAAGTAAATTTGCATGTGCCAAACTCTAAACCTTCTAATAATAATCTGTTTTGTATGCCTGAATCGCTCATGTAGCGACTGGGGGCTGTCAGTATGTTCCATGCTAGGTGGGTTATTCAAATGATGAGTGGACTCCGCTCATCATTCATGAAAATGGCTGGTAACCGGGATGCCCAGTTCCACGCTCAAATCAAATCAAAATATAATTGCAAACAAAACTCCCCCGGCATTGTTGTTAGTTGGACGGTACTCGTTGTTTCGGACCAGCCGTGGAATGTGCTTGTTGGTGGCGGGGGAGTATAAACTTTACCATTTTGTTTGGGAACCGCCTATAATATATCTAGTATGGAAGATACCGAGATCTCTTGGTTGTTATGTTGACAATGAAAGCATACCACTCAAGATATTATTTATCTCTGTTTTAAAACTCGAGCTCTGGCACCTCTGCAAATCCCTGCTTCCCTCTGCGAAGGGCCTTTCTATTTACTTTTTTTGCTGAGTCATCATCCTCTTATAAAAAGGACCAGTTAGAGAGCACCATTGTCATTTGTATGCGTTGTTATTAATTGATATTGAGTATGACTGGATCTCGTTTACCATGAATTACAATGTCTAGTCAGTCCTTGATCTTTAGGGGTGCTCTACATTTATGTTTTGCGGTCTCAGAAAGGGCTAGCGAGATACCATTTTGTTATATCATATCATGATTGTTTTGAGAAAGTGTTGTCATCCGAGATTTATTATTATTGCTCGCTAGTTGATCATGCCATTGATATGAGTAAATGTGAGACCTAAATGTTATTGTGAATATGGTTAGTTCATAATCTTTGTTGAAAACCTGAATGTTGGCTTTACATATTTGCAACAAAAAGATCAAATAGAGTTTGTAAAAGTTTTTCTTTATCACTTTCAGTTTGTCAACTGAATTGCTGGAGGACAAGCAATGGGTTAAGCTTGGGGGAGTTGATACGTCTCCATCGTATCTACTTTTACAAACTCTTTTGCCCTTGTTTTGGACTCTAATTTGCATGATTTGAATGAAACTAACCCGGACTGACGATGCTTTCAGCAGAATTGCCATGGTGTTATTTTTGTGCAGAAATAAAAGTTCTCGGAATGACCTGAAACTTCACGGATAATATTTTTGGAATAAATAAAAAATATTGGAGAAAGAATCAATAGAAGGGGACCACCGGCTGTCCACAAGGGTGGAGGGCGTGCCCCCTGCCTTGTGGGTCCCACGAAGCTCCATCGACCTCAACGCCAACTCCATATATTCACGTTGAGGGAGAAAAAAAAAATCAGAGAGAAGGATTCATCGTGTTTTACGATACGGAGCCGTCGTCACCCCCTATTCTTCATCGGGAGGCCAGATCTGGAGTCTGTTCGGGACTCAGGAGAGGGGAAATTGTCTCCATCATCATCACCAACCTTCCTCCGTCACCAATTTCATGATGCTCACCGCCGTGCGTGAGTAATTCCATCATAGGCTTGCTGGACGGTGATGGGTTGGATGAGATTTATCATGTAATCGAGTTAGTTTTGTTAGCGTTTGATCCCTAGTATCCACTATGTTCTAAGATTGATGTTGGTATGACTTTGCTATGCTTAATGCTTTTCACTAGGGCCCGAGTGCCATGATTTCAGATCTGAACCTATTATGTTTTCATGAAAATATTTGTGTTCTTGATCTGATCTTGCAAGTTATAGTCACCTACTATGTGTTATAATCCGGCAACCCCGGAGTGACAATAGTCGGGAGACTTCCCGGTGATGACCATAGTTTGAGGAGTTCATGTATTCACTAAGTGCTAATGATTTGTTCCGGTTCTCTATTAAAAGGAGGCCTTAATATCCCTTAGTTTCCATTAGGACCCCGCTGTCACGGGAGGGTAGGGCAAAAGATGCCATGCAAGTTCTTTTCCTTAAGCACGTATGACTATATTCGGAATACATGCCTACATTATATTGATGAATTGGAGCTAGTTCAGTGTCACCCTAGATTATAACTGTTGCATGATGAATGCCATCCGACATAATTATCCATCATTGATCCATTTCCTACGATTTTGTTTCATATTGATCTTTGCTAAGTTGCTTTTCCGTTTCCACTATTACGATTGCTACGAAACTACTACTGTTACTTTTGCCATTGTTACCGTTACTTCCATACTACTTTGCTACTAAATACTTTGCTGTAGATATTAAGTCTTTCAGGTGTGGTTGAATTGACAACTCAGCTGCTAATACTCGAGAATATTCTTTGGCTCCCCATGTGTCGAATCAATAAATTTGGCTTGAATACTCTACCCTCAAAAACTGTTGCGATCCCCTATACTTGTGGGTTATCAGACACGCCCCTCAGGCTTGTGGCCACCTGGGGGGTCCCCTTCTGTTGTTTCTTTGCCAAATATTTTTTATATATTCCAAAATAGTTCTCCATAAAGTTTCAAGACATTTAGAGACGTGTAGAATAGGTATCTCAGATTTGCTCCTTTCCGGTCCAGAATTCCAGCTGTCGACATTCTCCCTCTTCATGTAAATCTTGTAAAATAAGAGAGAAAAGACATAAGTATTGTACCATAATGTGAAATAACAGCCCATGATGCAATAAATAGTAGATAAAATAAAATACGGACATAAAGGCATCATGATCATCTTTTAGAACAACAATATATTGTCATATAACTTCTTATGCTAAAGTGATAATTCATTCACAAGGCAAAGTATAGACAAAAGAACTTTATTGAAAACTAACAAACTATGATCTCGGTCATTGAGGCAATTTCAGTTTATCATAACATCGGAAAGAGTCAATATAAGAGATTTGTATTTAGCAAGTTCACATACTCAACCATCATTTAATCTTTCATAATTGCTAACACTCACACGATACTTATGAGATCAAAGCTTCAATCAGACATGTAGGAGGATATGGGATTTATAATTTCGCCTCCCAACCGTTTACCTCAAGGGTAATGTCAACAATAATACTTTATGATCCGAATCATCCCCAACATATAGTGCTTGCCAAAAAGAGAAAATATAAAAAGAAGGGTGAAGACCACCTTGACTCTTGTATAAAGGTAGAAAGTAAAAGTAAAAGAGATGCCCTTCGTAGAGGGAAGGAGAGGTTGTCATGTGCTTTTGTGGTTGGATGCACAAAATCTTAGTGCAAAGGAACGTCACTTTATATTGCCGCTTGTGATAAAGAACTTTATTATGCAGTATGTTGCTTTTATTTCTTCTATATCACAAGTTTGTATAAAGTTTATTTTCCTCACACTAAAAGATCATACATATTTAGTGAGAAACTTTTTATTGCTTGCACCGATGACAACTTACTTGAAGTATCTTACTCAATCCATAGGTAGATATGGTGGACTCTCATGGCAAAACTGGGTTCAAGGTTTTTGGATGCACAAGTAGTATATCTACTTGGTGCAAAAGTTTTGGCTAGCATGGGATGAGAAGCAAGCTCAACATGTTGGAGGATCCATGACAATATAACTTCTATTCGGATATAAGAAAACATAACCCATTATGTTGTCTTCCTTGTCCAACATCAACTTATTAACATATAATATTTTAATGAGTGCTCACAATCACAAAAGATGTCCAAGATAGTGTATTTATATGTGAGACCTCTCTTTCTTTATTACTTCCTATTGATACGTCTCCAACGTATCTATAATTTTTGATTGCTCCATGCTATATTATCTTCTGTTTTGGATGTTTATGGGCTTTATTATACACTTTTATATTATTTTTTGGGACTAACCTATTAACCCAGAGCCCAGTGCCAGTTTCTATTTTTTCCTTGTTTTAGAGTATCGCAGAAAAGGAAAATCAAACGGAGTCCAATTGACCTGAAACTTCATGGAACTTATTTTTGGAAGGAAAGCAACCCGGGAGACTTGGAGTCCACGTCAAGGAAGCTTCGAGGAAGCCACGAGGTAGGGGGGTGCGCCCACCCCCCTGGGCGCGCCCTCCACCCTCGTGGGCCCCTCGTGGCTCCCCTGACATACTTCTTCCGCCTATATATCTCCATATACCCTAAAACGATCGGGGAGCACAATAGACCGGGAGTTCCGCCGCCAGAAGCCTCCGTAGCCATCGAAAGCCAATCTAGACCCGTTCCGGCACCCTGCCGGAGGGGGAATCCCTCTCCGGTGGCCATCTTCATCATCCCGGTGCTCTCCATGATGAGGAGGGAGTAGTTCTCCCTCGGGGCTGAGGGTATGTTCCAGTAGCTATGTGTTTGATCTCTCTCTCTCTCGTGTTCTTGAGGTGGTACGATCTTGATGTATCGTGAGCTTTGCTATTATAGTTGGATCTTATGATGTTTTCTCCCCCCTCTACTCTCTTGTAATGGATTGAGTTTTCCCTTTGAAATTATCTTATCGGATTGAGTCTTTAAGGATTTGAGAACACTTGATGTATGTCTTGCCGTGCTTATCTATGGTGACAATGGGATATCACGTGATCCACTTGATGTATGTTTTGGTGGTCAACTTGTGGGTTCCACCCATGAACCTATGCATAGGGGTTGGCACACGTTTTTGTCTTGATTCTCCGGTAGAAACTTTGGGGCACTCTTTGAGGTGCTATGTGTTGGTTGAATAGATGAATCTGAGATTGTGTGATGCATATCGTATAATCATACCCACGGATACTTGAGGTGACATTGGAGTATCTAGGTGACATTAGGGTTTTGGTTGATTTGTGTCTTAAGGTGTTATTCTAGTACGAACTCTAGGGCTGTTTGTGACACTTATAGGAATAGCCCAACGGATTGATTGGAAAGAATAACTTTGAGGTGGTTTCGTACCCTACCATAATCTCTTCGTTTGTTCTCCGCTATTAGTGACTTTGGAGTGACTCTTTGTTGCATGTTGAGGGATAGTTATGTGATCCAATTATGTTATTATTGTTGAGAGAACTTGCACTACTGAAAGTATGAACCCTAGGCCTTGTTTCAACACATTGCAATACCGTTTATGCTCACTTTTATCATTAGTTACATTGCTGTTTTTATATTTTCAGATTACAAAAACCTATATCTACTATCCATATACCACTTGTATCACCATCTCTTCGCCGAACTAGTGCACCTATACAATTTACCATTGTATTGGGTGTGTTGGGGACACAAGAGACTCTTTGTTATTTGGTTGCAGGGTTGCTTGAGAGAGACCATCTTCATCCTACGCCTCTTACGGATTGATAAACCTTAGGTCATCCACTTGAGGGAAATTTGCTATTGTCCTACAAACCTCTGCACTTGGAGGCCCAACAACGTCTACAAGAAGAAGGTTGTGTAGTAGACATCAAGCTCTTTTCTAGCGCCGTTGCCGGGAGGTGAGTACTTGAAGGTATATCTTTAGATCTTGCAATCGAATCTTTTTGTTTCTTGTTTTAGCACTAGTTTAGTTTATAAAAGAAAACTATAAAAAATGGAATTGAGTTTGTCTCATACGCTTCACCTTTTTAATATCTTTCGTGAGTATGATGGAAAGGAAAATTGTGCCAAAGTGTTAGAAGAAGAATGCATTAAAATGTTTGGCACTAAATGTTTGTATGATGAGCATGATTGCAATGTTGTTAGTATGAATTCCTTGAATATCTATGATGCTAATGATATGCAAAGCCACAAGCTTAGGGATGCTATGTTTGATGAATATGATATTTTTAGTCCCCCAAGTTTTGATGAGCAAATTTATTATAATGAAAGCATGCCTCCTATTTATGATGATTATATTGATGAAAGTAGATTTGGAGAGGTCATGACTTTATTTAGTGATGAATCCACTTTTCGGAAGAGGTTCCAATTGATTATGAGAACAAAGTTGCTATCTTTGATGATTATTGTGATGACATGTATGCTATAAAGACTAACGATAACCATGAAACTTGTCATCATGATTTTAATTTTCAATTGTATTATGCCTCACATGATAGTTATTTTGTTGAGTTTGCTCCCACTATTATTCATGAGAAGAATTTTGCTTATGTGGAGAGTAGTAAATTTTCTATGCTTGTAGATCATGAAAAGAATGCTTTAGGTGCTGGTTATATTTTTTAATTCATTCATGATGCTACTGAAAATTATTATGAGGGAGGAACTTATCCTTGTAGGAATTGCAATAATATCAAGTTTCCTCTCTATGTGCTTAAAGTTTTGAAGTTATGCTTGTTTTGCCTTCCTATGCTAGTTGATTATTGTTCTCACAAGTTGTTTGCTCACAAAATCCCTATGCATAGGAAGTGGGTTAGACTTAAATGTGCTAGTAATATTCTTCATGATGCTCTCTTTATGTTTCAATTCCTATCTTTTATGTGAGCATCATTGAAATCATCATGCCTAGCTAGGGGCGTTAAACGATAGCGCTTGTTGGGAGGCAACCCAATTTTATTTTTGTTCCTTGCTTTTTGTTCCAGTTTGGTAATAAATAATTCATCTATCCTCTGTTTATATGTGGTTTTATGTCTTTAATTAGTGTTTGTGCCAAGTAGAACCTTTGGGAAGACTTGGGGAAAGTCTTCTTGATCTTGCTGTAAAAAACAGAAACTTTAGCGCTCATGAGAATTGCTGCCGTTTTTTATTGGAGAGTTATATTTAGTTAATTCTTTTTTCATATGATTAATAGATAAATTACTCACGTCCAGCAATTTATTTGAGAATTTTATGAGTTCCATAAGTATACGTTTAATCCAGATTACTAAAGACTGTTCTGTTTTTTGACAGATTCTGTTTTCTATGTGTTGTTTGCTTATTTTGATGAATCTATGAGTAGTATCGGAGGGTATGAACCATAGAGAAGTTGGAATACAGTAGATATTACACCAATATGAATAAATAATGAGTTAATTACAGTACCTTGAAGTGGTGTTTTGCTTTCTTTCGCTAACGGAGCTCACGAGTTTTCTGTTAAGTTTTGTGTTGTGAAGTTTTCAAGTTTTGGGTAAAGATTCTATGGACTATGGAATAAGGAGTGGCAAGAGCCTAAGATTGGGGATGACCAAGGCACCCCAAGGTAATATTCAAGTACAGCCAAGAGCCTAAGCTTGGGGATGCCTCGGAAGGCATCCCCTCTTTCGTCTTCGTTCATCGGTAACTTTACTTGGAGCTATATTTTTATTCGCCACATGATATGTGTTTTGCTTGGAGCGTCATTTTATTTCATTTTGTTTTGCTTGCTGTTTGAATAAAATTCCAAGATCTGAAATTCTTAAATGTTAGATAGTCTTCACATAGTTGCATAATTATTCAACTACCTATTGATCTTCACTTATATCTTTCGGAGTAGTTTGTTGTTTGCTCTAGTACTTCACTTATATCTTTTAGATCATGGTGGTAGTTTTATTTTGAAGAAATAGATGAACTCTCATGATTCACTTAGATTATTTTGAGAGGCTTAAATAGCATGGTAATTTGCTTAAATAATCCTAATATGCTAGGTATTCAAGATTAGTAAAAACTTTCTTATGAGTGTTTTGAATACTAAGAGTTTGATGCTTGATGATTGTTTTGAGATATGGAGGTAATAATATCAAAGTCGTGCTAGTTGAGTAGTTGTGAATTTGAGAAATACTTGTGTTGAAGTTTGCAAGTCCCATAGCATGCACGTATGGTAAACGTTATGTAACAAATTTGAAACATGAGGTGTTCTTTGATTGTCCTCCTTATGAGTGGCGGTCAGGGACGAGCGATGGTCTTTTCCTACCAATCTATCCCCCTAGGAGCATGCACGTAGTGCTTGGTTTTTGATGACTTGTAGATTTTTGCAATAAGTATGTGAGTTCTTTATGACTAATGTTGAGTCCATGGATTATACGCACTCTCACCCTTCCATCATTGCTAGCCTCTTCGGTACCGTACATTGCCCTTTCTCACATTGAGAGTTGGTGCAAACTTCGCCGGTGCATCCAAACCCCGTGATATGATACACTCTTTCACACATAAACCTCCTTATATCTTACTCAAAACAGCCACCATACCTACCTATTATGGCATTTCCATAGCCATTTCGAGATATATTGCCATGCAACTTTCCACCATTCTGTTTATCATGACACATTCATCATTGTCATATTGCTTAGCATGATCATGTAGTTTACATAGTATTTGTGGCAAAGCCACCATTCATAATTATTTCATACATGTCACTCTTGGTTCATTGCATATCCCGGTACACTGTCGGAGGCATTCATATAGAGTCATCTTTGTTCTAGTATCGAGTTGTAATCATTGAATTGTAAATAAATAGAAGTGTGATGATCATCATTTTCTAGAGCATTGTCCCAAGTGAGGAATATAAAAAAGGAGAAAGGCCATAAAAAATATAAGCCCCCCCCCCCAAAAAAAGAGAAAGGCCATAAAAAAAGAGAAGGCCCAAAAAATGAGAGAAAAGGAGAGAAGAGACAATGCTACTATCCTTTGTCACACTTGTGCTTCAAAGTAGCACAATAATCTTCATGATAGAGAGTCTCTTGTTTTGTCACTTTCATATACTAGTGGGAATTTTTCATTATAGAACTTGGCTTGTATATTCCAACAATGGGCCTCCTCAAGTGCCCTAGGTCTTCGTGAGCAAGCAAGTTGGATGCACACCCACTTAGTTTCTTTTGTTGAGCTTTCATACATTTATAGCTCTAGTGCATCCGTTGCATGGCAATCCCTACTCCTCGCATTAACATCAATCGATGGGCATCCCCATAGCTCATTGATTAGCCTCATTGATGTGAGACTTTCTCCTTTTTGTCTTCTCCACATACCCCCATCAGTCCTGGCCATCTCCGGCCTGGTCCTGTCGGCCCACCCAGGCCCGACCCTAAAATCCAGGGCCTAGGCCCGATGGGCTTGCCCGTGGGCCGGGCTTGGGCCTGAGTTTTGAGCCCATTAGCAGGGCTTGGACGGGCTTGGGCTTGGCATTTTGGCATTTTAAGGAAGAGGCCCGACCCACGGCCCTAAGCCCTAAGGGCTTTTCAGGGCTTTTTACTAGATGGGCCGGGCTTGGGCTTGAAAAGTAGGCCCATTGGTAGGGCTTGGGAGGGCATGCGCCTCAGTTTTCTGCCGTGGGCTTTTTTAGGCCCGGTCCAAGCCCAGCCCGGCCCGGCCCATGGCCAGGTATACCCCCCATCATCATATTCTATTCCACCCATAGTGCTATGTCCATGGCTCGCGCTCATGTATTGCATGAAGGTTTATGAGTTTGAGATTACTAAAGTATGAAACAACTGCTTGGCTTGTCATCGGGGTTGTGCATGATGAGAGCATTCTTGTGTGACGAAAATGGAGCATGCCTAAACTATATGATTTTGTAGGGATGAACTTTCTTTGGCCATGTTATTTCGAGAGGACATAATTGCTTAATTAGTATGCTTGAAGTATTATTATTTTTATGTTAATATGAACTTTTATCTTGAATCTTTCGGATCTGAATATTCATGCCACAATTAAGAAGAATTACATTGAAATTATGCCAAGTAGCACTCCGCATAAAAAATTCTGTTTTTATCATTTACCTACTCGAGGACGAGCAGGAATTAAGCTTGGGGATGCTGAGACGTTGATAAGCCACAAGTATAGGGGATCGCAACAGTTTTCGATAAGTAAGAGTGTCGAACCCAACGAGGAGCTAAAGGTAGAACAAATATCCCCTCAAGTTCTATCGACCACCGATACAACTCTACGCACGCTTGACGTTCGCTTTACCTAGAACAAGTATGAAACTAGAAGTACTTTGTAGGTGTTGTTGGATAGGTTTGCAAGATAATAAATAGTACGTAAATAAAAAGTAGGGGCTGTTTAGATAAAGAAACAATAAACTAAATATAGCGAGTGTGGAAAAGTGGTGGTAGGAGTTGTGAAATTGCCCCTAAGCAATTGACTACTTTACTAGACCGATAGCAAGTATTATGTGGGAGAGGCCACTGCTAGCATGTCATCCCTGACTTGGAATTCTATGCACTTATGATTGGAACTATTAGCAAGCATCCGCAACTACTAACGTTCATTAAGGTAAAACCCAACCATAGCATTAAGATATATTGGCCCCCCTTCAATCTCGTATGCATCAATTTCTATGCTAGGTTGAAGCTTCTGTCACTCTTGCCCTCCAATACATAGTCTTATCAACATACAACTAACCCTAGGGTGTGATCCACGCGCGCAATCATATGATGGGCACCAAAGGACAGCAACATAACCACAAGCAAATTAAATCAATCATAGCAATTCATCAACCACCGATAGGATAAAGAAAATCTACTCAGACATCATAGGATGGCAACACATCATTGGATGATAATATGAAGCATAAAGCACCATGTTCAAGTAGAGGGTACAACGGGTTGCGGGAGAGTGGACCGCTGTAGATAGAGGGGGGAAGGTGATGGAGATGTTGGTGAAGATGGCGGAGGTGTTGGTGTAGATCGCGGTGATGATGATGGCCCCCGGTGGCACTCCGGTGCCACCGGAAGCGAGGGGGAGAGAGCCCCCCTCCTTCTTCTTCTTCCTTGAACTCCTCCCTAGATGGGAGAAGGGTTTCCCCTCTGGTCCATGGCGTCCATGGCACGGGAGGGGCGAGAGCCCCTCCGAGATTGGATCTGTGTCTCTGTCTCTCTCTGTTTCTGCGTTCTCATATTCTTTCCTTTCACCGTTTCTTATATTCCCGGAGATCCGTAACTCTGATTGGGCTGAAATTTTGAAACGATCTCTATCCGGAAATTAGCTTTCTTGCGGCGAAAGAAGGGCACCAACCGCCTTACGGGGTGTCCACGAGGGTCAGGGGCGCGCCTGACACCCTGGGGCGCCCCCCCTACCTCGTGCCCCCTTCGGGCACCGTCTCGCGATGATTCCACTTCCCAAAATTCATAAATATTCCAAAATAAATCTCCGTCAGTTTTTATTCCATTTGGACTCCGTTTGGTATGGGTTTTCTATGAAATAAAAAACATGCAACAAACAGGAACTGGCACTGGGCACTGGATCAATATGTTAGTCCCAAAAATAGTATAAAAAATTTCCAAAAGTATATGAAAGTTGTAGAATATTGGCATGGAACAATCAAAAATTATAGATATGACGGAGACGTATCAGCATCCCCAAGCTTAATTTCTGCTCGTCCTCGAGTAGGTAAATGATAAAAAAGATAATTTTTGATGTGGAATGCTACCTAGCATAATCTTGATCATGTAATCTAATCATGGCATGAATATTAAGATACGAGTGATTCAAAGCAATAGTCTATCATTTGACATAAAAACAATAATACTTCAAGCCTACTAATAAAGCAATCATGTCTTTTCAAAATAACATGGCCAAAGAAAGTTATCCCTACAAAATCATATAGTCTGGCTATGCTCCATCTTCACCACACAAAATATTCACATCATGCACAACCCCAATGACAAGCCAAGCAATTGTTTCATACTTTTGACATTCTCAAACCTTTTCAACTTTCATGCAATACATGAGCGTGAGCCATGGACATAGCACTATAGGTGGAATAGAATATGATGGTGGAGAAGACAAAAAGGAGAAGATAGTCTCACATCAACTAGGCGTATAAACGGGCTATGGAGATGCCCATCTCAATAGATATCAATGTGAGTGAGTAGGAATTGCCATGCAACGGATGCACTAGAGCTATAAGTGTATGAAAGCTCTAACTGAAACTAAGTGGGTGTGCATCCAACTTGCTTGCTCATGAAGACCTCGGGCATTTGAGGAAGCCTATCATCGGAATATACAAGCCAAGTTCTATAATGAAAATTCCCACTACTATATGAAAGTGATAACTCAAGAGACTCTCTATATGGTGCTACTTTGAAGCACAAGTGTGGAAAAAGGATAGTAGCACTGCCCCTTCTCTCTTTTTCTCTCATTTTTTTATTTTTTTATTTTTTGGTGGGCTTCTTTGGCCTCTTTTTTTTATTTGGGCTTCTTTGGCCTCTTTTATTTTTTTGTAAAGTCCGGAGTCTCATCCTGACTTATGGGGGAATCATAGTCTCCATCATCCTTTCCTCACTAGGGCAATGCTCTAATAATGATGATCATCACACTTTTATTTACTTACAACTCAATATTACAACTCAATTTCTAGAACAAAGTATGACTCTATATGGATGCCTCCGGCGATGTACCGGGATGTGCAATGATCTAGCGTAGCAATGATATCAAAAAACGGACAAGCCATGAAAACATCATGCTAGCTATCTTGCGATCATGCAAAGCAATATGATAATGAATGCTCAAGTCATGTATATGATGATGATGGAAGTTGCATGGCAATATATCTCGGAATGGCTATGGAAATGCCATAATAGGTAGGTATGGTGGCTGTTTTGAGGAAGGTATATGGTGGGTTTATGGTACCGACGAAAGTTGCGCGGTACTAGAGAGGCTAGCAATGGTGGAAGGGTGAGAGTGCGTATAATCCATGGACTCAACATTAGTCATAAAGAACTCACATACTTATTGCAAAAATTTATTAGTCATCGAAACAAAGTACTACACGCATGCTCCTAGGAGGATAGATTGGTAGGAAAAGACCATCGCTCGTCCCCGACCGCCACTCATAAGGAAGACAATCAATAAATAAATCATGCTCCGACTTTGTTACATAACGGTTCACCATACGTGCATGCTACGGGAATCACAAACCTCAACACAAGTATTTCTACAATCCACAACTACCCACTAGCATGACTCTAATATCACCATCTTTATATCGCAAAACTATTGCAAGGAATCAAACATATCATATTCAGTGATCTACAAGTTTTATGTAGGATTTTATGACTAACCATGTGAATGACCAGTTCCTGTCATCTCTCTAAATAGATATAAGTGAAGCAAGAGAGTTCAATTCTTTCTACAAAAGATATGCCCACACTCTAACAAGTATAAGTGAAGCAAAAGATCATTCTACAAATGGTGGTTGTATATGTAAAGAGAAACATGCAATCCAAACTTCGAATGATATAAGTGAAGCACATGAAGCATTCTATAAAGCCATACTCAAAAGATATAAGTGAAGTGCAATGAGCATTCTATAAATCAATCAAGGACTATCTCATACCAGCATGGTGCATAAAATAAAAATGAAAACTAAATGCAGAAGACGCTCCAAGATTGCACATATCGCATGAACGAAACGAATCCGAAAACATTCCGAAACTTGTTGAAGAAAGAGGGGATGCCTTCCCAGCATCCCCAAGCTTAGACGCTTGAGTCTCCTTGAATATTTACTTGGGGTGCCTCGGGCATCCCCAAGCTTGAGCTCTTGCCTCTCTTCCTTCTTCTCACATCGAGACATTCTCGATCATCGAACACTTCATCCACACAAAACTTCAACAGAAAACTCGGTAAGATCCGTTAGTATAATAAAGAAAATCACTACTCTAAGTACTGTTGCTAACCAATTCATATTTTGTTTTTGCGTTGTGTCTACTGTAATATAACTTTTTCATGGCTTAATCCACTGATATAAATCGATAGTTTCATCAAAACAAGCAAACTATGCATCAAAAACAGAATCTGTCTAAAACAGAACAGTCTGTAATAATCTGAACATTCACCATACTTCTGATACTTGAAAAATTCTACCAAAATTAGGAAAAATAAAAAATTTGTATAGTAATACATTGCAAAAAGAATCAGAACCATTTGACGTTCCATCTGAAAATTTAAAATCGCGTACTACAGCCAAAGTTTCTGTCCTGCACCGTACAAACCATTAAGCAAATGTAAACATCCTAAAGGCAAACCTTGGCACATTATTTTTATAATACAATGGAATTGTACAAGGGGACAATTATTTTTATTGAAAATTTTCTGTAATCAAGATTCACAAAGTTTCCGTGAGCATGAACAAAGTTCAAGGCTAGCTCCCACTTCAACAATGCTTGTCTTTCTCACTTCCGCTTTCCTTTTTGAAAAAGTTTTGGGTTCCACTCTTTATTTCTGTTGTTTTTAAACTATATAAAATAACTCAACAGAAATAAATGACTCTCTAAAACTTCCGGGTTGTCTCCCTGGCAGCGCTTTCTTTAAATCCATTAAGCTAGACATATAGTGCTCAAGTAATGGATCCACCCGGATCCCAAGGTATATCAAAGCCAATTTTAATTAACAATGATTTGTAATTTAGTAGTGAGCACAAAGCAACATATATCAAGCAATGACGAAGTCTAACTCTCTTCCTATGCATCAGCATGTCATAAAAGAACAATTCATGCACACCTAGTAAAGGCCAATGCATAGTATAAACAGTTTCTTGCAATTTTATCATGTTGGAAACATAGAGAGGTGGAGATATAGTTCCTCTCTCATAATAATTGCAAGTAGGAGCAGCAAGCACATGCATATTATATTCATCAAAATCATCATGTGCAACGGTAAAAGGCAACCCATCAATATAATCCTTAATAAGTGCAAACTTCTCTGATATAGTGTAGTCGGGAGAATTCAAAAAGATAATAGGACTATCATGTGTGGGTGCAATAGCAACAATTTCATGTTTAACATAAGGAACTATAGCAAGTTCATCTCCATAAGCATCATTCATATTGGCATCTTGGCCATAAGCATAGCAAGCGTCATCAAAAAGGGATATTTCAAAAGAATCATAGGGATCATAACAGTCATCATAGCAATCATCATTCGGTAAGCACGAAGGGGAATTAAACAATATATGAGTTGAAGAGTTACTCTCATTAGAAGGTGGGCACGGGTGATCAATCCGCTCTTCCTCCTTTTGTTCTTCGCTCTCCTCCTCATCTTTTTCATTCAATTAGCTCACAGTGTCATCAACTTCTTCTTCCATAGATTCCTGCAAAATATTAGTCTCTTCTTGGACAACGGAGACTTTCTTAATAAGTGCATCAATTTCATAATTGTATTCATAATTCCCATAGCAATATTTGAGGATAGCTAAATTTTCAGATCTATAACAAGCATCATCAATATCATCAAACTCTTTAAACATAGATTCAATTTCATAAGCACCCATAAAAGCAACAAATTCTTCTATTTGTTCCACATCATAGTAATCATATATACCTCTAGCATAAGAAGCCAAGGTTTCATTATCATTAAATTTGCATGAAAAGGGGAGGTGTGGAGAATTCATCCTAGAGCAACAAGTATAATCATATTCCGAGCATAGTTGTCTAGCATACCACTTCAATATATAAATTTGATCCCATAATAGTTTCCCTTTTTGTGTCAAGCGATAATCCTTAAAGTATTCACGTTGATCCAACGTTACTCCCATTACATAATTGAATGGGGTTTTCTCAGGATTATTAAAGTAGTACATAATATCTTTCACATAACCAGCACCGAGGGTTTTAGGAGGTTCCCCATCTCCATGAGCAGAAAGTACACCTAATTTTTTTGGTATTTAGTGTTCCATATCCATAACTAAAGATAAAGAACAACTAAGAACAACAAATAAATAGTGATAAAGCAAACAAGCACACACGAGAATATTCACCCCACGCTATTGCTCCCCGGCAACGACGCTAGAAAAAGGTCTTGATAACCCACAAGTATAGGGGATCGCAACAGTTTTTGATAAGTAAGAGTGTCGAACCCAACGAGGAGCTAAAGGTAGAACAAATATTCCCTCAAGTTCTATCGACCACCGATACAACTCTACGCACGCTTGACGTTCGCTTTACCTAGAACAAGTATGAAACTAGAAGTACTTTGTAGGTGTTGTTGGATAGGTTTGCAAGATAATAAAGAGTACGTAAATAAAAAGTAGGGGCTGTTTAGATAAAGAAACAATAAAGTAAATATAGCGAGTGTGGAAAAGTGGTGGTAGGAGTTGTGAAATTGCCCCTAAGCAATTGACTACTTTACTAGACCGATAGCAAGTATTATGTGGGAGAGGCCACTGCTAGCATGTCATCCCTGACTTGGAATTCTATGCACTTATGATTGGAACTATTAGCAAGCATCCGCAACTACTAACGTTCATTAAGGTAAAACCCAACCATAGCATTAAGATATATTGGCCCCCCTTCAATCTCGTATGCATCAATTTCTATGCTAGGTTGAAGCTTCTGTCACTCTTGCCCTCCAATACATAGTCTTATCAACATACAACTAACCCTAGGGTGTGATCCACGCGCGCAATCATATGATGGGCACCAAAGGACAGCAACATAACCACAAGCAAATTAAATCAATCATAGCAATTCATCAACCATCGATAGGACAACGAAAATCTACTCAAACATCATAGGATGGCAACACATCATTGGATAATAATATGAAGCATAAAGCACCATGTTCAAGTAGAGGGTACAGTGGGTTACGGGAGAGTGGACCGCTGTAGATAGAGGGGGAAAGGTGATGGAGATGTTGGTGAAGATGGCGGAGGTGTTGGTGTAGATCACGGTGATGATGATGGCCCCCGGTGCCACTCCGGTGCCACCGGAAGCGAGGGGGAGAGAGCCCCCCTCCTTCTTATTCTTCCTTGATCTCCTCCTTAGATGGGAGAAGGGTTTACCCTCTGGTCCATGGCCTCCATGGCACGGGAGGGGCGAGAGCCCCTCCGAGATTGGATCTGTCTCTCTGTCTCTCTCTGTTTCTGCATTCCCAGATTCTTCCCTTTCACCATTTCTTATATTCCCGGAGATCCGTAACTCCGATTGGGCTGAAATTTTGACACGATCTCTATCCGGAAATTAGCTTTCTTGCGGCGAAAGAAGGGCACCAAGAGCCTTACGGGGTGGCCACAAGGGTCAAGGGAGCGCCTGACACCCTGGGGCGCGCCCCCCTACCTCGTGCCTCCCTCAGGCACCGTCTCGCGATGATTCCACTTCCCAAAATTCATAAATATTCCAAAATAAATCTCCGTCAGTTTTTATTCCGTTTGGACTCCGTTTGGTATGGGTTTTCTGCGAAACAAAAAACATGCAACAAACAGGAACTGGCACTAGGCACTGGATCAATATGTTAGTCCCAAAAATAGTATAAAAAGTTGCCAAAAGTATATGAAAGTTGTAGAATATTGGCATGGAACAATCAAAAATTATAGATACGACGGAGACGTATCAGACGTCTCCAACGTATCTATAATTTTTGATTGCTCCATGCTATATTATCTTCTGTTTTGGATGTTTATGGGCTTTATTATACACTTTTATATTATTTTTTGGGACTAACCTATTAACCCAGAGCCCAGTGCCAGTTTCTGTTTTTTTCCTTGTTTTAGAGTATCGCAGAAAAAGAAAATCAAACGGAGTCCAATTGACCTGAAACTTCATGGAACTTATTTTTGGAAGGAAAGCAACCCGGGAGACTTGGAGTCCACGTCAAGGAAGCTTCGAGGAAGCCACGAGGTAGGGGGCGCGCCCACCCCCATGGGCGCGCCCTCCACCCTCGTGGCTCCCCTGACGTACTTCTTCTTCCTATATATCTCCATATACCCTAAAACGACCGGGGATCACAATAGATTGGGAGTTCCGCCGCCAGAAGCCTCCGTAGCCACCGAAAGCCAATCTAGACCCGTTTCAGCACCCTGCCGGAGGGGGAATCCCTCTCCGGTGGCCATCTTCATCATCCCGGTGCTCTCCATGACGAGGAGGGAGTAGTTCTCCCTCGGGGCTAAGGGTATGTACTAGTAGCTATGTGTTTGATCTCTCTCTCCCTCTCTCTCTCTCGTGTTCTTGAGGTGGTACGATCTTAATGTATCATGAGCTTTGCTATTATAGTTGGATCTTATGATGTTTTCTGCCCCCTCTACTCTCTTGTAATGGATTGAGTTTTCCCTTTGAAGTTATCTTATCGGATTGAGTCTTTAAGGATTTGAGAACACTTGATGTATGTCTTGCCGTGCTTATCTGTGGTGACAATGGGGTATCACGTGATCCACTTGATGTATGTTTTGGTGATCAACTTGCGGGTTCCGCCCATGAACCTATGCATAGGGGTTGGCACACGTTTTCGTCTTGATTCTCCGGTAGAAACTTTGGGGCACTCTTTGAGGTGCTATGTGTTGGTTGAATAGATGAATCTGAGATTGTGTGATGCATATCGTATAATCATACCCACGGATACTTGAGGTGACATTGGAGTATCTAGGTGACATTAGGGTTTTGGTTGATTTGTGTCTTAAGGTGTTATTCTAGTACGGACTCTAGGGCTGTTTGTGACACTTATAGGAATAGCCCAATGGATTGATTGGAAAGAATAACTTTGAGGTGGTTTCGTACCCTACCATAATCTCTTCGTTTGTTCTCCGCTATTAGTGACTTTGGAGTGACTCCTTGTTGCATGTTGAGGGATAGTTATGTGATCCAATTATGTTATTATTGTTGAGAGAACTTGCACTACTGAAAGTATGAACCCTAGGCCTTGTTTCAACGCATTGCAATACCGTTTACACTCACCTTTATCATTAGTTTCCTTGCTGTTTTTATATTTTCAGATTACAAAAACCTATATCTACTATCCATATACCACTTGTATCACCATCTCTTCACCGAACTAGTGCACCTATACAATTTACCATTGTATTGGGTGTGTTGGGGACACAAGAGACTCTTTGTTATTTGGTTGCAGGGTTGCTTGAGAGAGACCATCTTCATCCTATGCCTCTTATGGATTGATAAACCTTAGGTCATCCACTTGAGGGAAATTTGCTACTGTCCTACAAACCTCTCACTTGGAGGCCCAACAACGTCTACAAGAAGAAGGTTGTTTAGTAGACATCACCTATTAATTGCAATAATTACCAAGTCTATGTTTGTTACCTCTCAACAAATTTCATGTGACATACCTCTTATATGTGAAGTCATCACTCTCCATGAGATCATTATATAATCTTTTTTACTTCTTTTTATTCTATTTTCTTTCCCAAGATCACAGCAAGAAGGCAAAGCCCTCAACTCAAAACTACTCTTTATTATATAACTCTCACACTTGATTACATAGATCAATCAAAAGGCAAAACTCAAAAACTAGATCATACTAAAACTTTCATTCTACTAGATCAAGATATAACCAAAAGGATCGAACTAAGATAAACAACAAAGATAAAGATGTGATGGTGATATGATACCGGGGCACCTCCCCCAAGCTTGGCACAACCCAAGGGGAGTGCCCATACCCATGTACTCAAGTCTCCTTCTTTGGAGGAGGTGGTGATGATGTTGATGATGTGAGAGGCTTGTCCTCTGTCTTCCAAGGCATAGGCTCACCATCGTAAAAGGATGAATGAGTCTCCGGAATCCTCAGACTGTAGCCAAACTCATCCTCTTAAATCTATATTCATACTCATAGTTTTGGTTTTGTAGGTCATAGATATAGTCTTGGAGATGCTCGTTTTTCTCATGAATTTTGAAGATGGCATCTTCAATATCCTTGGCGCCCAGCTTGTGGTCGCAGGCAAGTTCCATGATCATGGAGTGGTTGGCGTTGAGTCCGCGTTCGACCATCCCTTGGCACTTGAAGACCTCCTACTCCACCGCTTTGATCCTGGCCTCCACGCTTCCGGTCCTCCTTGGCCGTTGAACATCCCAGATGTGAAGCACGCCCTCACACATCTCAATGGTTTGAGGGTGTTGCATCACCATCGGAAGAAAAAGTTTGATGATCTTCTCGTAGAACTTGTCCTTAGGGACCCTTGGCGATATCATGGCGGTATAGATCTGTTAGAAAAGTAGCTCGAAACAAGGACAGAGGATATTTTCATGATATGGTGGTCAAAACCTTCGGGAGATTATATAATGAATTTTTACCGTGTAAAACAAGTATTTTGGGAGAAAACGGAGTCCGGAGGGCACACGAGGTAGCCACAAGCCTGGGAGGCGCGCCCAGCAAGTTTCAAATCATAGTTGAGCTCTTTAATTGCCCAATAAGCCTTGTGTTTGCTACTTCTTGAGCTTGCATTGTTTTTTCCCTTGAAGAGGAAAGGATGGTGCAGCAAAGTAGAGTAAGTATTTCCCTCAGTTTTGAGAACCAAGGTATCAATCCAGTAGGAGACAACGCACAAGTTACTGAATACATGCACAAACAATCAAACAACTTGCACCCAACGCGATAAAGGGGTTGTCAATCCCTTCACGGTTACTTGCAAAAGTGAGATCTAATAGAGATAAATAAACAGTAAAGTAAATATTTTTGGTATTTTTGGATTATAGATCGGAAAGTAAAAGATTGCAAAGGAAGCAAACCGGAAACTAAAATTGTAGATCGGAAACTTATATGATGGAAAATAGAACTTGTATGATGGAAAATAGACCTGGGGGCCATAGGTTTCACGAGAGGCTTCTCTCAAGATAGAAAATATGACGGTGGGTGAATGATGTCTGCAAGAACTACATCGGTATTTCCCCAGAGAGGAAGGGATGATGCAGTATAGCAACGGTAGGTATTTCCCTCAGCGATGAGACCAAGGTTATCGAACCAGTAGGAGAGCCAAGCAACACTATGTAAATAGCACCTGCACACAAATAACAAATACTCGCAACCCAACGTATTAAAGGGGTTGTCAATCCCTTTCGGGTAACGACGCCAGAAAATGGCAAACGGACATGAGAAAGTTGTAATAAGTTGATAGATCAAACACCAAATAAAATAAAGTGCAACACGGTATTTTCGTATTTTTGTTTTAGTAGATCTGAAAATACAGGCAAAGGAAAATAGATCGCAAAGGAAAATATAATAAGAAGAGACCCGGTGGCCGTAGATTTCACTAGTGGCTTCTCTCGAGTAAAATAGCTAACCATGGGTAAATGAATTACTGTTGGGTAATTGATAGAACTTCAAATAATCACGACGATATCCAGGCAATGATCATTATATAGGCATCAGGTCCAAGATTAGTAGACCGACTCCTGCCTGCATCTACTACTATTACTCCACACATCGACCGCTATCCAGCATGCATCTAGTGTATTAAGTTCATGGAGAAACGGAGTAATGCAATAAGAACGATGACATCATGTAGACAAGATCTATTTATGTAGAAATAGACCCCATCCTGTTATCCATAATAGCAACGATACATACGTGTCAGTTCCCCTTCTGTCATTGGGATCAAGCACCATAAGATTGAACCCATCACAAAGCACCTCTTCCCATTGCAAGATAAATAGATCAAGTTGGCCAAACAAAACCCAAATATCGGTGAAGAAATACGAGGCTAAAAGCAATCATGCATATAAGAGATCAAAGAAGGCTCAAATAACTTTCATGGATAAAAACATAGATCTGATCATAAACTCAAAGTTCATCGGATCCCAACAAACACATCGCAAAAAGAGTTACATCATATGGATCTCCAAGAGACCATTGTATTGAGAATTAACAGAGAGAGAGAGGAAGCCATCTAGCTACTAACTACGCACCCAAAGGTCTACAAGGAACTACTCACGCATCATCGGAGAGGCACCAATGGACATGATGCACCCCTCCCTGATGGTGTCTAGATTGGATCTGGTGTTTCTGGAACTTGTGGCGGCTGGAATTGATTTTCGTCGACTCCCCTAGGGTTTCTAGAATATTGGAGTATATATAGAGTAAAGAGGCGCTTCGGGAGGCACCTGAGGTGGGCACAACCCACTAGGGCGCGCCTGGGCCTCCACGCATGCCCTCGTGGGTTGTGCTCCCCTCGGAGCACCCCCCCAGGTGCTTCTCCGACCCATTGGATGTATTCTGGTCCATAAAAAATCTAGAAAAAGTTTCACTGCATTTGGTCTCCGTTTGGTATTGATTTCCTGCGACGTAAAAAACATGCAAAAAATAGGAACTGGCACTTGGCACTATGTCAATAGGTTAGTACCCAAAAAATGATATAAAATGACTATAAAATGATTATAAAGCGTCCAAGAATGATAATATAACAACATGGAACAATCCAAAATTATAGATACGTTGGAGACATATCAGCATCAGCATCCCCAAGCTTAATTCCCGCTTGTCCTCGAGTAGGTAAATGATAAAAACAGAAGTTTTGATGTGGAATGGTGCCTAACATGTCATCTCATATTCTTTTCTTTGTAGCATGGACATTTGTACTTTTATATGGTTCAAAGCAATAGTCTAGTTTTGACATGAGACTTAAATACTCAAGCATATCAACCAGCAAGCATGTCCTTTAAAATATCAACGCTAAAATAAGTTATCCCTAGCCCATCATGGTCAATCATTGATCCATTCATGAAACACACTCACATATTATCTACACCCAATGCTCAAGTACGATCATAGTGCCCCCTATTTGGTGCTTTATAAGAGAAGATGGAGACTCAAATTAAAAATAAAAATTGCATAAAGTAAAAGAAAGGCCCTTCGTAGAGCGAAGTAGGAATTTGTAGAGGTGCCAGAGCTCAAAGCGAAAAACATAGAGATAAAAACATTTTGGGAGGCATGATTTTCCTGTCAACGAGAGTGACCGAGAAGTTCCCAATACTTTCCAGGCGGTTCCCAAACAGAAATTAAAGTTTATTACTTTTTCAACCATACTTTCACTTTCCATGGCTAGCCGTATCCATGGGTGCCTTCCATACCAACACTTTCCAAGGAATTTATTATTTGACAACATAAAGTAAATTCATTTTTCATTTCAGGACTGGGCATCCCTAATACCTTTGCCGTACTCTCGTGCAATGACAAGTGAATAAACACCCATCGTGAGAATAACATATCTAGCATGGAAATATATTAGCCACCCCTACCAGTTCATGAGCGGTACGAGCACACAAAAGAGAAGTTTATATTCAAAATTAGAGATGGCACATACAAATTTGCTTAGGAAGGCAAAAGAATACCACATATAGGTAGGTAGTGCGGACTCATGTGGCAAAACTGGTTTAAAGGATTTTGGATGCACAAGTATGATCATACTTAGTGCAAAATGAAGGCTAACAAAAGATTGAGAAGCGACCAACCAAGAAACAAATAATCTCATAAGCAAGCATTAAGCATAATTAACACCAAATAATGCACCACAAGTAGGATGTAATTTCATTGCATAACTATTGACTTTCGTGCTTGCATAGGGAATCACAAACCTTAACACCAATATTATTACTAAAGCATAATTACTCATCAACATGACTCACATATCACATCATCATATCTCAAAACTCTTACAAGGAATCAAGTTTATTTTGTCCAATGATCTTCATGAAAGTTTTTATTATATCCTTCTTGGATATCTATCACTTTGGAACTAATTTTCATGCGTTGCTTTTGATAAGCTCAAACAAATATAAGTGAAGATCATGAGCATAATATTTCTTTCTCTCAAATTAATTTAAGTGAAGCAAGAGAGAATTTCTTAAAAAATACTAACTCTCGAATAAATCTAAGTGACGCAACAGATCATTTCTTCAAAAATACTAAAGCACACCATGCTCAAAAATATATAAGTGAAGCACTAGAGCAATTCCGTAGCTCATAAAAATTTAAGTGAAGCATGCATAAAGAGAAATTCTAACAAGTCATGGCATAATTTTTGCTCTCTCAAATAGGTGTGTCCAACAAGGATACAAGACTTAAAAACAAAAAGCAAAACAAGCAAAGACTCATATCATACAAGACACTCCAAGCAAAACTCATAGTATGTGATGAATAAAAATATAACTTCGAGTAAAATACGATGGTCATTAGAAGAAAGAGGGGATGCCACTCGGGCGTCCCCAAGCTTAGTTGCTTGCTTCTCTTTGGATAAGAGCTTGGGATTCCATGGGCATCCCCAATCTTAGTCTCTTCTTACTCCTTATTCCTTCATCCATCGTAACATCACCCAAAACTTGAAAACTTCAATCACACAAAACTTAACAAAACCTTCATGAGATCCGTTAGTATAAGAAAGCAAATCACTAATATAAATACTGTTGCAACCCATTCATATTTTATTTTTGCATTATATCTGCTGTATTCCAACTTTTCTATGGCAAAAAACTATTCAAAGAAAACCATAGAATCATCAAAACAAGCACACAATGCAAAGAAAACAGAATCTGTCAAAAACAGAATAGTCTGTAGCAATCTGGATATTCTGAATACGTATGTAACTCCAAAAATGCTGAAACATTAGGAAAACCTCATAAATTAGTATATTAATCTTATACAAAAAGAATTGGTATTTTATCACGCTTATGTTAAAAATGAAGATTATTTTCATGAGCGTGAAAGTTTCTGTTTTTCAGCAAGATAAAGTCAACCATCACCCAAGAAGATCCTAAAGGCTTTGCTTGGCACAAACACTAATTAAAACAAAAAAACACAATCATAATAGTAGCATAATTGTGCAAACACTCAAGAACAGAAAGCCAAAGACAAAAATAAATTTTATTCATTGGGTTGCCTCCCAACAAGCGCTATTGTTTCATGCCCCTAGCTAGCTAGGCATAAAGCAAGGATCTAAGTTTTGTCATCATTGTTTCTAGATCCATAAGATGCCCTCATGATTGATTCATATGGTGGCCTAATTATTGTTCTAGGGAAGTTCTCCATACCCTTCCTTAGTGGAAATTAAAATTTAATATTGCCTTCTTTCATATCAATCACGGCACCGGTAGTACGTAAAAATGGTCTACCAAGAATAATTGGACAAGACGGATTGCAATCAATATCAAGAACAAAAAAAATCTATGGGCACATAATTCCTATTTGCAATAATAAGAACATAATTAATTCTTCCCATATGCTTTTTAATAGTAGAATCCGCCAAGTGCAAATTTAAAGAACATTCTTCAATATTGGTAAGATCAAGCACATCACATAAAGATTTCGGAATTATAGAAACACTAGCACCCAAGTCACATAAAGCAAAACACTCATAATTTTTAATCTTGACTTTGATGGTAGGTTCCCATTCATCATGCAATTTTCTAGGAATTGAAACCTCTAATTCCAACTTTTCTTCTAAAGCTCTCATCATAGCATCAACAATATGTTTAGTAAAAGCTTTATTTTGTTCATAAGCATGGGGTGAATTTATCATGGATTGCAACAAAGAAATACAATCAATCAAAGAGCAACTATCATAATTAAAGTCTTTGTAATCCAAAAGAGTGGTCACATCACTAGTTAAAGTTTTGACCTCTTCAAACCCACTTTTATCAATTTTCTCAACAAGATTTTCACCCTCCGAATTATCGGGATGCCTTCTAGCTAAAGTTGACTCTTCTCCAGTCCCTTTATCATCAATTTTAATTTTACTAAACAAGGAACCAATAGAAGAAACACTAATCATTTTAAGATCTTCATCATTTTTATGAAAGCAATCACTAGAAAATGCCTTTTTTAAAAATTCTCTTCTAGCTCTAAGCATAGCGGTTCTTTTCTTACTTTCATCCATAGAAACATAAAGAGCTTTAATTGATTCCTCAACTTTAGGCACAAAAATTTCATCTTGAGATTTTCTACATCATGAGAAATTCTATCAACACTTCTAGACAAATCATCAATCTTATTTAGCTTTTCTTCTATTATAGCATTGAAAACTTTTTGCGTGTTGATAAGTTCTTTAATATTATTCTCAAGATTAGAGGTGTTCCTATTATTATTATGAGAAGGATTACCATAGGAATTACCATAATTATTAGAGGAATTACTAGGAAAAGGCCTATGATTAAAATTACCTCTATAAGCATTGTTATTAAAATTGTTTCACGAGATAAAGTTCACATCTACGGCATCACTATTTTGCTCAATCAAAGTAGACAAAGGCACGTCATTAAAATCAATAGGAGCACTTTTATTAGCAACTAATTTCATTAGAGCATCAACTTTTTCACTCAAAGAAGAAATTTCTTCAACCGAATTAACTTTTTTACTTGTAAGAGCTCTTTTGGTATGCCATTGTGAATAATTTGCCATAATATTATCAAGGAATTTGGTGGCTTCACCCAAAGTAATTTCCATAAAAGTAACACCCGCAGTGAAATCGAAAAGATTATGAGAAACAAAATTCAACCCCGAATAAAATTTTTGTATGATCATCCAAAGATTTAACCCATGAGTTGGGAAATTCCTTAGCATCATTTTCATCCTTTCCCAAGATTGTGCAACATGCTCATGTTCAAGTTGCTTGAAATTCATGATCATGGTTCTAAGGGAAATAAATTTTGCGGGCACAAAATACTTAGTAATAAAAGCATCCTTGCACTTATCCCAAGAATCAATACTATTGTGAGGCAAAGAAGAAAACCAAAATTTTGCATGATCTCACAAAGAAAATGGAAATAATTTCATTTTCACAACATCATTGTCCACATCTTTTTGCTTTTGCATATCGCATAATTCCACGATTGTGTTAAGATGGGACGCGGCATCCTCATTAGGAGTACCGGAAAATTGATCTTTCATAACAAGATTCAGCAAAGCGGTATTAATATCACAAGACTCCGCACTAGTGGTGAGAGGAGCAATCGGAGTGCCAATAAAATCATTGTTGTTGGTATTGGAGAAATCACACAACTCGGTGTTCTCTTGAGTCATTGTGACTACGCAACAAGATTGCACTCAAAAATCAGATCCGGCAAGAAAACGGCGAACGAAAAAGAGGGCGAATGAAACGACAAATTTTTGTGAAGTGGGGGAGAGGAAAACGAGAGGCAAATGCCAAATAATGTAAATTGCAAGGAGATGAGATTTGTGATTAGGAACCTGGTAGATGTTGATGATGTCTCCCCGGCAATGGTGCCAGAAATACCTTTTGATATCTGCTAGAACTACGTCGGTATTTCCCAAAAGAGGAAGGGATGATGTAGCACAACAACGGTAGGTATTTCCCTCAGTGATGAGACCAAGTTTATCGACCAGTAGGAGAACCAAGCAACACTAGGTAAACAACACCTGCACACAAATACCAAATACTTGCAACCCGACGTATTAAAGGGGATGTTAATCCCTTTCGGGTAACGGTGCCAGAAAATGGCAAACGGACGTGAGAAAGTTGTAATAAGTTGATAGATCGAACGCAAAATAAAATAAAGTGCAGCAAGATATTTTTTGTATTTTTGGTTTAATAGATCTGAAAATAAAGGCAAAGGAAAATAGATCACAAAGGCAAATATAATAAGGTAGAGACTCGGGGGCCGTAGATTTCACTAGTGGCTTCTCTCAAGAAAAATAGCAAACGGTGGGTAAACGAATTACTGTTGGGCAATTAATAGAACTTCAAATAATCATTACGATATCTAGGTAGTGATCATTATATAGGCATCACGTCCAACATTAGTAGACAAACTCCTTCCTGCATCTACTACTATTACTCCACACATCGACCGCTATCCAGCATGCATCTAGTGTATTAAGTTCATGGAGAAACGGAGTAATGCAATAAGAACAATGACATCACATGTAGACAAGATCTATTTATGTAGAAATAGACCCCATCTTGTTATCCTTAATAGCAACGATACATACATGTCGGTTCCCCTTCAGTCACTGGATCAAGCACCGTAAGATTGAACCCATCACAAAGCACCTCTTCCCATTGCAAGATAAATAGATCAAGTTGGACAAACAAAACCCAAATATCAAATACGAAATACGAGGCTATAAGCAATCATGCATATAAGAGATCAAAGAAGACTCAAATAACTTTCATGTATAAAAACATAGATCTAATCATAAACTCAAAGTTCATCCGATCCCAACAAACACACTGCAAAAAGAGTTACATCATATGGATCTCCAAGAGACCATTGTATTGAGAATCAAACGAGAGAGAGGAAGCCATTTAGCTACTAACTACGGACTCGAAGGTCTACAAGGAACTACTCACGCATCATCGGAGAGGCACCAATGGACATGATGCACCCTTCCGTGATGGTGTCTAGATTGGATCTGGTGTTTCTGGAACTTGCGGCGGTTGGAATTGATTTTCGTCGACTCCCCTAGGGTTTCTGGAATATTGGGGTATTTATAGAGTAAAGAGGCGGTTCGGGAGGCCCCCGAGGTGGGCGCAAGCCCTGGTAGGTTGTGCTCCCCTCAGAGCACCCCCCAGGTGCTTCTTCGGCCTATTGGATGTCTTACAGTGCATAAAAAATCCACAAAAAGTTTTGCTGTGTTTGGACTCCGTTTGGTATTGACTTCATGCGGTGTAAAAAACATGCAAATAATAGCAACTGGCACTTGGCACTATGTCAATAGGTTAGTACCCAAAAAATGATATGAAATGACTATAAAACATCCAAGAATGATAATATAAAAGCATGGAACAATCAAATATTATAGATACATTGGAGACATATCAGTGAACAAATTACTTGTAACGCCCGGATAATTAAGCTACAGTGAACATCTGCTAATGATGCCACGTCACCTCGGTTACTGTTCCTAATCTCGTGTTAGTTCGAAACTGATTCAAATTCAAATTCAAATTCAACCAGGGGATAAAAACTTTTCAAAATCTAAAATAAAAATGTTCGGGGTGTGCAAATAAATGCCTAGGAATTTATGGTGTGGGATCCATGCCTTTATAAAAGACCTAAATACTTAAAATGAATCAAAACAGAAAAGAAAATAAATAAAGAAAAGATAATACAAAAAACAGAAAACAAACAAAAAAAATATATAAAAGGACCCCCCCACTGGGCCAGACGGCCCAGCCGGCCAGGCCACCATCGGCCCAACTGGGCAAAGGCCCAGCCGGCCACCCCCCCCATAACCCACACCCCCGAAACCCTAACCCCACCCCGTCGCCCCACTCACCCCCACTCCCCACTCGCTCTCCCCCACCCCCCCCTCACGCTGGATCTGGATCGGGAGGAGCCCGATCCCCTCGCCCTTCTCCCTCGCGCACCCGTCGCCGCCTGGACCGCGCCTCCGCCTCGACCTCCCCGTCGCCGGACCCCCCCATCACCGGACTGCTCCTCTACGGCGTCGTCGCCGTCTTCCTCCTCAACCCCCGCTCCCCAGACCCTACGCACCCCGGTGAGGCCCTCGGCCTCCTCTCCCCTCTCCGCCGCACGCTCGTGCCCGCCTCGTCTCAGGTCGGACGAGCCCCATGGCTCCGCCCCCCCCCCCCCCGCCTGGAGCTCTGCTCCCGCACGTGCCCCCGCACAGCCCCGTGCCTCCCCTCTCGCTCGCCCGCGCCGGGGCGCACCCCCTGGCTGCGGCCTTTGCACGCACGCTCCGCCGTGCCCGTCAGCTTCGACCACCGCAGCACACCGTGCCCCGCCTCCCGCCTCTCCCCCCGCTGCGTTGCCGCGCCGGCGTGCCCCCACTTTCCTCCTCCCCGTGCGCGCACGACCGCAGCGGCCGTCGTGCCCGCCTGCCTTCGCATCGCCCGCCACTGCTGCGGCAGCTGCTACCTCTGCCGCACCCCCCCGCTGCCCAGCATCGCCGGCGCCGCCCCATTCCGGCCACCCTCGCCGCGGTCCCGGTCGTCGCCCGGCGCCGGCGCCCGTCTGTGCCACTGGAACCTCTCCTGGGTCGGACGCCCGCAAGCCCGCGCGCCCGTTAGGCCCCCTGGGCCACTGACACGGGGGCCCCATGGCCCCAGAACGTTTTATAAAAAAAAGAGGAAATAAAATAAAAATAAAAATAAAATAAATATAATTAATAGAAATAAAAAAATGATTTAATAAAATTATTAATTAATTAATTAAGAAATTAATTAAGTTAATTAATCCGGTTTAATTAATTTAATTAACTAGTTAAGTTTAATTAAACTGTAATTAGATTAACCTAAACCCTACTTAACCTAATTAGAGGATGACAGGTGGGTCCCCCCCTGGACCCACATGTCAGGTTGACTAAGTCAACTCTGTTGACTGCTGATGTCAGCATGACATCATGCTGATGTCATTAAATCATTTTCGAATTAATTAAATAATTAATTAAATCTCAGAAATTAATAAAATCTTTAGAAAATCATATCTTTTAATCCGTAACTCGGATTAAAATATTTTCAACATGAAAGTTGCTCAGAACGACGAGACGATTCCGGATACGCAGCCCGTTTATCCGCCACGCATCCCTAGCATAGCGAACACGCAGCTTTCCCCCTCTGCTTCATCTGTCCGAAAACGCGAAACACCGGGGATACTTTCCCGGATGTTTTCCCCCCTTCACGGTATCACCTCATACCGCGATAGGGCACCCCTAGCACCGATACTTGTCATGTCATGCATCGCTATGCATCTGTTTGCTTAAATATTTATTGTTTCTCCCCCCTCTTCTCTCGCTAGACACCGAGACCGACGCCGCTGCTACCCCGTACGACTACGGTGTTGACGACCCCTCTCTCTTGCCAGAGCAACCAGGCAAGCCCCCCCTTGATCACCAGATATCGCCTACTCTCCTCTATACTGCTTGCATTAGAGTAGTGTAACATGTTACTGCTTTCGTTATTCCTATCCTGATGCATAGCCTGTCCTTGCTACTACTGTTGATACCTTTACCTGCAACCCTACTTGCTTAGTATAGGATGCTAGTATTTCCATCAGTGGCCCTACACTCTTGTCCGTCTGCCATGCTATACTACTGGGTCGTGATCACTCAGGAGGTGATCACGGGTATATTACTATATACTTTCTACAAGATACATGTGGTGACTAAAGACGGGTCGGCTTATGGAGCACCCGCGAGTGATTCACGGATTGGGGGCTGAAAGGACCTTTGTCCCAACGGCCCTCTGTGTGGATCTTTGAGGCGGAGCGACAGGGCAGGTTCCGACCACCTAGGAGAGAGGTGGGCCTGGCCCTGGTCGGCGTTCGCGGATACTTAACACGCTTAACGAGATCTGGGTATTTGATCTGAGTTTGGCCATTTGGTCTATACGCACTAACCATCTACGCGGGAGTAGTTATGGGTATCCTGGCGTCGTGGTATCAGCCGAAGCCTTCTTGACGTCAGTGACGGAGCGGCGCGCGCTGGATTGGACTGGAACGCCACTAGGCTAGGTCTGCTTTCGGCCGCGTTCGCAACGTGCAGGTGTGCTAAGGGCGATGGGCCCAGACCCCTGGGCGCTTAGGTTTAGACCGGCGTGCTGACCTCTCTGTTGGTGTAGGTGGGGCTGCGACGTGTTGATCTTCCGAGGCCGGGCATGACCCAGGAAAGTGTGTCCGGCCAAATGGGGTCGAGCGTGTTGGGGTATGTGGTGCACCCCTGCAGGGAAGTTAATCTATTCGAATAGCCGTGATCTTCGGTAACAGGACGACTTGGAGTTGTACCTTGACCTTATGACAACTAGAACCGGATACTTAATAAAACACACCCTTCCAAGTGCCAGATACAACCGGTGGTCGCTCTCTCTCAGGGATACGAGGAGGGGATCGCCGGGTAGGATTATGCTATGCGATGTTACTTGGAGGACTTCAGTCTACTCTCTTCTACATGTTGCAAGACGGAGGCTGCCAGAAGCGTAGTCTTCGAAAGGATTAGCTATCCCCCTCTTATTCTGGCATTCTACAGTTCAGTCCACATATGATACCCTTACTCCATTTGATACCCATGCATATGTAGTGTAGCTCCTTGCTTGCGAGTACTTTGGATGAGTACTCACGGTTGCTTTCTTCCCCTTTTCCCCCTTTCCTTTCATTCTGGTTGTCGCAACCAGATGCTGGAGTCCAAGAGCCAGACGCCACCGTCGACGACGACTCCTACTACACCGGAGGTACCTACTACTACGTGCTGCCCGCTGACGACGACCAGGAGTAGTTTAGGAGGATCCCAGGCAGGAGGCCTGCGCCTCTTTCGATCTGTATCCCAGTTTGTGCTAGCCTTCTTAAGGCAAACTTGTTTAACTTATGTCTGTACTCAGATATTGTTGCTTCCGCTGACTCGTCTATGATCGAGCTCTTGTATTCGAGCCCTCGAGCCCCCAGGCTTGTAATATGATGCTTGTATGACTTATTTTATTTGTAGAGTTGTGTTGTGATATCTTCCCGTGAGTCCCTGATCTTGATCATACACGTTTGCGTGTATGATTAGTGTACGATTGAATCGGGGGCGTCACAAGTTGGTATCAGAGCCGACTGCCTGTAGGAAACCCCCTTCCACACTCCTTGGCCGAAGTCGAGTCTAGACATTGCAAAAACTTTTACTAACTTGGCTGTGTACCTTACGGGCCCACGTCGCCATCGGGTGGTACTAGGATCTTTTACTCCTCGACCTTTACTCTGGGACTCTGAACTCTCTTCTACTCGGGTTAAACGAATTTACTAACTCTGACACTAGGATCCCGTTACGACATTCACCCCAAAGTTGGATAAGCCCTAGTTATTCTTTAGAAATGTATTTGAACATTATCCACATTGTCATTTGACTCCAGTGAAAACATCTGTGTTTTCAGATGGAACCCACGAGGCAGGTCGTGCGCCACACGACGGCCATTGGTGCCTCAGGATCACCTGCTGTGTTGGCTGAGATGATGACCTATCTGGGTTATCGCTGGCACCCTGAGTACGCCGTCTATGAGGAGTATCAGGACTTCAACCAGGAGCAGTACCGTGCCATCGTCCACCTCTACTCTCGAGAGTATGACTCCACTACCGTGCTGCACACTGCTCATGGTGTTGGAGTGACTATCGATATGGCGGTCCACGATGCTGCTTATGCTGCTCTGACATGTCTCCGTGGCGAGTATCAGGAGTTGGACACCTCCCCCTTCAGGCACATTGCTATCGCATCCGATGTTGGTGCGGAGGGTTACTACACTGCTGCCTACTCCACTGTCACCCGAGAGCCCTTCTACCATCAGAACCTGGTTCTGCATGCTGATGGGCTGGATCGAGCTAACCGAGCTCTTCGCCACGAGTTGTACACCACTCATCAGCACCTCTACCGTGCTCTGACGATGTTGCACCCCTTCGTTGGATCTGGGGAGCTGTCGCGTTCTGCTATCTACCCAGCCAGGACCGTGATACCCCAGGGCGTCGGCTGGCCAGATGTGGGAGGCTACTCTCCTGCATTGGGCCCTCTCCTGCCACCTGCGCATCGGGTTCCGCACCAGAGTATCCGCGGACCCCAGGCTACTCGCGTGGAGGTCTTCCCTTCGCGTCACTACCAGCTGTCGGGCTACACCTACCTCCGCAGTATCGCATGGGACTGACGTAGACTTGCTTATTAGTGTTAGCTGCATTCGTCGCGAGCCTGTGTGCCGCCTATGATGTCTTAGCCTATGTACCGAACTCCGCGTAACGAACTCTATGCTGATCTCTTTTGTAAGATATGCCGACTACTATGTAGTATCTATCATGCTACGTTCGTTGTGCATGTTTCATCATGAATGATTCTTGTTTTTACGATTCCTCAATGCTGAACTACCCCTGTTAAATATTAGCAGGATGGTTAGACCAGGTGGTCGTGGTCGTGGTGGCAACGCCCCACCACCACCTGAGTACATGGCTGGGATGATGCAACAGTTTGAGCTGAATCGTCAGTTCATGGAGAATATTATGGCTCAGTTTCCTCGCCCCAATATGAACCAGCAGCCAACCCCAGTAACTCTGCGGGATTTCATGCGCCTGAACCCAACTGTGTACCGCAGCTCAACTCAGCCTCTGGAGGCTGATGACTGGCTCCGAGACATCACCTATGAGATGGAGTCTGCTGATGTAGCCCCTGCCAGCTATGTCACCTTTGCTTCCTTCTTCCTGAAGGGACCCGCAGCTCAATGGTGGGACAGCCACAGGCGTACTCTGCCAGCTGGAACAATCATCACCTGGCCAGACTTCCAAGCTGCCTTCCGTGCTCGCTTCATCCCTCAGGGAGTTATGGACCGGAAGAAGCGTGAGTTCCGCAACCTCACCCAAGGCAACAAAACTGTGGAAGCTTATCAGCGGGAGTTTCTGGACTTGTCCCGCTATGCTGAAGAGGACATTGCAACCGATGCACGCAGACAGGAGAAGTTCCGGGATGGCCTTCAAGCTGACATCAAACTCGCACTTTTAGTGCATGATTTTGCTGATTTCGCCACTCTGGTGAACAAAGCCATCAATGTCGAAACTGGTCTGCAGGAATACCAGAGCTCTCACAAGCGCAGCCGTGACACGGGCTCATCTTCGGGCCCGTCCTCGCAGAAGCGCAAGATATGGATTCCCAATAGCATGTACTAGCCAAGTGCACCTGCCCCAAGGCAGTCCTATGCTGCACCTCGTCTGCCTACGGCTCCAACTAGGCAGTCAAGGCTTCCAGCTCCACCACCCCAAGCTCCTGTTCCTACTCCCGAGAATGGTTTGTGCTTCAGGTGTGGACAACCAGGGCACCGTGCTAGGGAATGCAACCAGAAACAGAATCAACTGGCCCTTCCAGCAACTGGCCGTGGAAGCAACCAGCCTCGCAACAACAGTGCCAAGTCTTATGGTCGTGTTCATGCCAACCATGTTGATCTCAATGAAGTTCTAGACCAGCCTGCTACCGTGATGGGTACACTCCTCATAAATTCAGTACCAGCATCTGTTTTATTTGATACAGGAGCATCACATTCTTTCATATCAGCTGAGTTTGCATTCATGCATGGCATCAAATACGAAGAGATGAACACTGCGATTGTGGTACACACCCCTGCGGGCCAGTGTCAAACCTCTATGGTTAGTCACAACGTTCCCGTTGAAATTGAAGGACTGGAATTCCTTGTCTCTCCCATCGTACTGAAGTCCTGTAGCATTGATCTCATTCTGGGAATGAATTGGTTAAAAGCGCATACTGCTTCTATAGTTTGCGCCACTAAGGTCGTCCATTTGCTACACCCTTCTGATGAAATAATAGCTTATCAAGCTCATCTAGTTCAGAACGCCGAGGCACGACTTTATGCCTTGAATGCGTTGAACGCTGCACCACTCGAGGGCATTGAAAACGTTCCCGTCGTTCGTGAATTCCAAGATGTATTCCCAGAAGAACTTCCAGGGATTCCCCCTGCTAGAGCTGTCGAATTCATCATCGACTTGAAACCCGGCACTACCCCTATAGCTAAACGACCCTACAAGATGCCGCCGCATGAACTCCTTGAGCTTAAGGAGGAAATCGACAAATCTCTTGTCAAAGGTTTCATTCGCCCAAGTTGCTCTCCTTGGGGAGCACCTTCTCTCTTTGTTAGGAAGAAGGATGGGACAAACCGATTGGTCCAAGACTACCGTCCTATAAACCAAGCTACCATTCAGAATAAATACCCTCTTCCTCGGATCAATGATCTTTATGATCAACTGGCTGGTTCATCAGTGTTCTCCAAACTCGACTTGAGGTTGGGTTACCACCAGATCCTTGTTCGTGAAGAGGACATCCCAAAAACCGCCTTCGTGACTCGGTATGGATCATACGAGTACACCGTCATGTCATTCGGCTTAACGAATGCTCCAGCCACCTTCTCTCGTCTGATGAATTATATATTCATGGATTACCTCGACAAGTTCGTCGTGGTTTATTTGGACGATATCCTTGTATTTTCCAAGAACAAGGAGGAACATACTGAACATCTTCGTCTTGTGCTGGAAAAGCTTCGGGAGCATCAGCTGTATGCTAAGTATTCCAAGTGTGAATTCTGGCTTCCCGAAGTAACCTATCTTGGGCATGTCATCTCCAAAGATGGTATTGCCGTCAACCCTGAACGAGTTCAGGCTATTCTCGATTGGACTCCTCCGAAGAATGTGAAGCAAGTCCGAAGTTTTCTCGGTCTCGCCAGCTATTGCCGTCGATTCATCGAGAACTTCTCCAAGATTGCCAGGACTCTGACTAATTTGTTGCATAAGGGTGTCAAGTTCGACTGGACAGACAAGTGTCAGGAAAGTTTCCAGGCGCTCAAAGACAAGTTGACTTCTGCCCCCGTGCTTGCACCACCTGATACTAAGAAGGACTTCGTCATTTACTGCGACGCTTCCCGCCAAGGATTAGGCTGTGTCCTAATGCAGGAGCGCAGAGTGATTGCTTATGCCTCTCGTCAATTGCGCCCTCACGAAGAAAACTACCCGGTTCACGACCTCGAGCTTGCTGCTGTCATTCATGCACTGAAGCAGTGGCGACATTACCTTCTCGGTAATCGTTGCGAGATCTTCACCGACCATCAAAGTCTGAAGTATCTGTTTACTCAGCCAGATTTGAACCTACGCCAGCAAAGATGGATGGAGACTGTTGCAGACTTTGACGTGGATATATCATATACCCCCGGCAAGGCTAATGTGATGGCTGATGCCTTGAGCCGCAAGTCTTACTGCAACCACCTCCAGGTTCATAAAGTTCAGCCCTCGCTTACCGAAGAATTTAGAAGGCTGAACCTCCATATTGTTCCTCCGGGATCACTCGCTCCCCCTCCCGAAGATTTCCCCAAACGGAACCTCCATGTTGTTTCCAAGGGTTCTCTCAATCCCCTGGTTGCGAAACCAGATCTTGTGGACACCATCAAATGGATACAGAAATGTGACGATGAAGTCCTCAAGATTAAGCGCGACCTCAAAAGGGGAAAGCCCTCATTCTTCACGATCGCCGACGATGGCGCCTTGTATTTCAAAGGCCGCCTAGTGGTACCGTGTTCAAAGAAAAACCTGGATAAGACTAAAAGGGTTATGCAAGAAGCCCATGATACGCCTCTGTCCATCCATCCTGGTAGTACAAAGATGTACCAGGATATTCGTCAAAGATTCTGGTGGTCTAATATGAAGCAGGACATTGCTCGTTATGTTGCTGAGTGTGAAATTTGTCGCCGAATCAAAGCAGAGCATCAAAGGCCTGCTGGGACTCTGCAACCTATCTCTATTCCTGAATGGAAATGGGACCATGTTGAAATGGACTTCGTCACTGGATTTCCCAAATCGCAGAAAGGTAATGATGCTATTCTTGTCGTCATTGACCGACTTTCCAAAGTTGCCCATTTTCTGATCAAAGAGACAATCACTGCTAGTCAGCTTGCTACTCTCTACATGGCCAGAATTGTTTCACTTCACGGTATCCCACTGGTTATCAGTTCAGACCGTGGCAGTTTATTCACTTCAAGATTCTGGGCAAGTTTACAAGAAGCTATGGGGACTCACTTATCTTTCAGTACTGCGTTTCATCCGCAGTCACAAGGGCAAGTTGAACGTGTCAACCAAGTGCTTGAAGACATGCTTTGAGCTTGTGTAATCTCATTCGGCAAGAAATGGGAGGAATCTCTTCCATATGCCGAGTTCTCTTATAATAATAGCTATCAAGCTAGTCTGAAGATGTCCCCCTTCGAAGTGCTATATGGACGAAAGTGTCGAACCCCTCTGAACTGGTCAGAAACTGGGGAACGTCCACTCTTCGGTCCGGATATTATCCAACAGGCCGAAGAACAAGTTCGCATTATTCGCGAGAATCTCAAGACTGCTCAGTCACGTCAGAAAAGTCAGTATGACCGTCATCACCAAGACATGGTCTATCAACCTAGCGAAAAGGCTTATCTTCGAGTTACACCAATGAAGGGTGCTCACCGCTTCGGGATCAAAGGCAAGCTAGCTCCTCGCTATATCGGTCCCTTCACTATTCTCGAAAGGCGTGGAAAGGTGGCATATCAACTGGAGCTTCCGCCGAACCTTTCTCAGGTTCACGATGTGTTCCATGTGTCACAACTCCGCCGTTGCTTCAAGGATCCAATCCGAGCGGTGGATCATGAAGTGCTCGAATTGCAACAGGACCTCTCTTATAAAGAGCATCCGGTCCGCATTCTTGACCAAGCTGAACGCCGCACCCGTCAGAAGGCGATCAAATTCCTCAAAGTCCAGTGGTCGAATCACTCTGAAGACGAAGCCACTTGGGAACGCGAGGATCGCCTGCGCGAAGAATACCCCGCGTTGTTTCCTTCTACCTCCTAAATCTTGGGACGAGATTTCTTGTAGTGGAGGAGATTTGTAACGCCCGGATAATTAAGCTACAGTGAACCTCTGCTAATGATGCCACGTCACCTCGGTTACTGTTCCTAATCTCGTGTTAGTTCGAAACTGATTCAAATTCAAATTCAAATTCAACCAGGGGATAAAAACTTTTCAAAATTTAAAACAAAAATGTTCGGGGTGTGCAAATAAATGCCTAGGAATTTATGGTGTGGGATCCATGCCTTTATAAAAGACCTAAATACTTAAAATGAATCAAAACAGAAAAGAAAATAAATAAAGAAAAGATAATACAAAAAACAAAAAAAAACAAAAAAATATATATAAAAGGACCCCCCCCCCCACTGGGCCAGACGGCCCAGCCGGCCAGGCCACCATCGGCCCAACTGGGCAAAGGCCCAGCCGGCCACCCCCCCCATAACCCACACCCCCGAAACCCTAACCCCACCCCGTCGCCCCACTCACCCCACTCCCCACTCGCTCTCCCCCACCCCCCTCGCGCTGGATCTGGATCGGGAGGAGCCCGATCCCCTCGCCCTTCTCCCTCGCGCACCCGTCGCCGCCTGGACCGCGCCTCCGCCTCGACCTCCCCGTCGCCGGACCCCCCCATCACCGGACTGCTCCTCTATGGCGTCGTCGCCGTCTTCCTCCTCAACCCCCGCTACCCAGACCCTACGCACCCCGGTGAGGCCCTCGGCCTCCTCTCTCCTCTCCGCCGCACGCTCGCGCCCGCCTCGTCTCAGGTCGGACGAGCCCCATGGCTCCGCCCCCCCCCGCCTGGAGCTCTGCTCCCGCACGCGCCCCCGCACAGCCCCGTGCCTCCCCTCTCGCTCGCCCGCGCCGGGGCGCACCCCCTGGCTGCGGCCTTTGCATGCACGCTCCGCCGTGCCCGTCAGCTTCGACCACCGCAGCACACCGTGCCCCGCCTCCCGCCTCTCCCCCCGTTGCGTTGCCGGGCCGGCGTGCCCTCAAGCCCGCACGCGCCCCCACTTTCCTCCTCCCCGTGCGCGCACGACCGCAGCGGCCGTCGTGCCCGCCTGCCTTCGCATCGCCCGCCACTGCTGCGGCAGCTGCTACCTCTGCCGCACCCCCCCCGCTGCCCAGCATCGCCGGCGCCGCCCCATTCCGGCCACCCTCGCCGCGGTCCCGGTCGTCGCCCGGCGCCGGCACCCGTCTGTGCCACTGGACCCTCTCCTGGGTCGGACGCCCGCAAGCCCGCACGCCCGTTAGGCCCCCTGGGCCACTAACACGGGGGCCCCATGGCCCCAGAACGTTTTATAAAAAAAGAGGAATTAAAATAAAAATAAAAATAAAATAAATATAATTAATAGAAATAAAAAAATGATTTAATAAAATTAATTATTAATTAATTAAGAAATTAATTAAGTCAATTAATCCGGTTTAATTAATTTAATTAACTAGTTAAGTTTAATTAAACTGTAATTAGATTAACCTAAACCCTACTTAACCTAATTAGAGGATGACAGGTGGGCCCCCCCCTGGACCCACATGTCAGGTTGACTAAGTCAACTCTGTTGACTGCTGATGTCAGCATGACATCATGTTGATGTCATTAAATCATTTTCGAATTAATTAAATAATTAATTAAATCTCAGAAATTAATAAATTTTTTAGAAAATCATATCTTTTAATCCGTAACTCGGATTAAAATATTTTCAACATGAAAGTTGCTCAGAACGACGAGACGATTCCGGATACGCAGCCCGTTTATCCGCCACGCATCCCTAGCATAGCGAACACGCAGCTTTCCCCCTCTGTTTCATCTGTCCGAAAACGCGAAACACCGGGGATACTTTCCCGGATGTTTTCCCCCCTTCACCGGTATCACCTCATACCGCGATAGGGCACCCCTAGCACCGATACTTGTCATGTCATGCATCGCTATTCATCTGTTTGCTTAAATATTTATTGTTTCTCCCCCCTCTTCTCTCGCTAGACACCGAGACCGACGCCGCTGCTACCCCGTACGACTACGGTGTTGACGACCCCTCTCTCTTGCCAGAGCAACCAGGCAAGCCCCCCCTTGATCACCAGATATCGCCTACTCTCCTCTATACTGCTTGCATTAGAGTAGTGTAACATGTTACTGCTTTCGTTATTCCTATCCTGATGCATAGCCTGTCCTTGCTACTACTGTTGATACCTTTACCTGCAACCCTACTTGCTTAGTATAGGATGCTAGTATTTCCATCAGTGGCCCTACACTCTTGTCCGTCTGCCATGCTATACTACTGGGTCGTGATCACTCAGGAGGTGATCACGGGTATATTACTATATACGTTCTACAGGATACATGTGGTGACTAAAGACGGGTCGGCTTATGGAGCACCCGCGAGTGATTCATGGATTGGGGGCTGAAAGGACCTTTGTCCCAACGGCCCTCTGTGTGGATCTTTGAGGCGGAGCGACAGGGCAGGTTCCGACCACCTAGGAGAGAGGTGGGCCTGGCCCTGGTCGGCGTTCGCGGATACTTAACACGCTTAACGAGATCTAGGTATTTGATCTGAGTTTGGCCATTTGGTCTATACGCACTAACCATCTACGCGGGAGTAGTTATGGGTATCCCGGCGTCGTGGTATCAGCCGAAGCCTTCTTGACGTCAGCGACGGAGCGGCGCGCGCTGGATTGGACTGGAACGCCACTAGGCTAGGTCTGCTTTCGGCCGCGTTCGCAACGTGCAGGTGTGCTAAGGGCGATGGGCCCAGACCCCTGGGCGCTTAGGTTTAGACCGGCGTGCTGACCTCTCTGTTGGTCTAGGTGGGGCTGCGACGTGTTGATCTTCCGAGGCCGGGCATGACCCAGGAAATTGTGTCTGGCCAAATGGGATCGAGCGTGTTGGGGTATGTGGTGCACCCCTGCAGGGAAGTTAATCTATTCGAATAGCCGTGATCTTCGGTAACAGGACGACTTGGAGTTGTACCTTGACCTTATGACAACTAGAACCGGATACTTAATAAAACACACCCTTCCAAGTGCCAGATACAACCGGTGGTCGCTCTCTCTCAGGGATACGAGGAGGGGATCGCCGGGTAGGATTATGCTATGCGATGTTACTTGGAGGACTTCAGTCTACTCTCTTCTACATGTTGCAAGACGGAGGCTGCCAGAAGCGTAGTCTTCGAAAGGATTAGCTATCCCCCTCTTATTCTGGCATTCTGCAGTTCAGTCCACATATGATACCCTTACTCCATTTGATACCCATGCATATGTAGTGTAGCTCCTTGCTTGCGAGTACTTTGGATGAGTACTCACGGTTGCTTTCTTCCCCTTTTCCCCCTTTCCTTTCATTCTGGTTGTCGCAACCAGATGCTGGAGTCCAGGAGCCAGACGCCACCGTCGACGACGACTCCTACTACACCGGAGGTGCCTACTACTACGTGCTGCCCGCTGACGACGACCAGGAGTAGTTTAGGAGGATCCCAGGCAGGAGGCCTGCGCCTCTTTCGATCTGTATCCCAGTTTGTGCTAGCCTTCTTAAGGCAAACTTGTTTAACTTATGTCTGTACTCAGATATTGTTGCTTCCGCTGACTCGTCTATGATCGAGCTCTTGTATTCGAGCCCTCGAGGCCCCAGGCTTGTAATATGATGCTTGTATGACTTATTTTATTTGTAGAGTTGTGTTGTGATATCTTCCCGTGAGTCCCTGATCTTGATCGTACACGTTTGCGTGTATGATTAGTGTACGATTGAATCGGGGGCGTCACATTACTGCCGAGCAATTGATAGAAAAACGCAAAGTTATGACGATATCTAAGGCAATGATCATGAATACAGGCATCACGTCCGTGTCAAGTGGACCGAAACGATTCTGCATCTACTACTATTACTCCACACATAGACCGCTATCCAGCATGCATCTAGAGTATCAAGTTCATAAAGAACAGAGTAACGCATTAAGCAAGATGACATGATGTAGTGGAATTAACTCAAGCAATATGATGAAAACCCCATCTTTTTATCCTCAATGGCCACAATACAAAATGTGCCTTGCTGCCCCTACTGTCACTGGGAAAGGACACCGCAAGATTGAACCCAAAGCTAAGCACTTCTCCCATTGCAAGAAAAACGAATCTAGTTGGCCAAACCAAATCGATAGTTCGAAGAGACTTGCCAAGATATCAAATCATGCATATAAGAATTCAGAGAAGATTGAAATAATATTCATAGATAAGCTGATCATAAATCCACAATTCATCAGATCTCGGCAAACACACCGCCAAAAAGTATTACATTGAATAGAACTCCAAGAACATCGAGGAGAATATGGTATTGAGAATCAAAGAGAGAGAAGAAGCCATCTTGCTACTAGCTATGGACCCGTAGGTCTGTGGTAAACTACTCACGCTGCATCGAAAGGGCAATGGTGTTGATGTAGAAGCCCTCCGTGATCGAATCCTCCTCCGGCAAGATTTCGGACAAGGCCCCTAGATGGGATTTCAGGTGTACATAAGGTTGAGGCGATGGATAAGTGCTTCCGTGGCTCTCCTTGTTTGTTTTGGGATATATGAGAATATATAGGCGAAGAGATTAGGTTGGTGGAGTCACAAGGGGCCCACAAGGGCGGGGGCACGCCCTACCCCCCTGGGCGCGCCCTCCGTCCTTGTGGCCGCCTCGTGGCTTCTCTGACTTGCACTCCAAGTCCTCTGGATGTCTTCTGGTCCAAGAAAAATCATCGCGGAAGTTTTATCAGTTTGGACTCCGTTTGGTATTCATTTTCTGCGAAACTCTAAAACAAGGAAAAAACAGGAACTACCAGTGGGCTCTAGGTTAATAGGTTAGTCTCAAAAATAATATAAATAGCATATTAATGCATATAAAACATTCAAAACAGATAATATAATAGCATGGAACAATAAAAAAATTATAGATACGTTGGAGACGTATCAAGCATCCCCAAGCTTAATTCCTGCTCGTCCTCAAGTAGGTAAATGATAAAAACACAATTTTTGATGTGGAATGCTACCTAACATATTTATCCATGTAATTTATTTTATTGTGGCATGAATGTTCAGATCTGTATGATTCAAAACAAAAGTTTAATATTGACACAAAAACAATAATAATCAAGCATACTAACAAGGCAATTATGTCTTCCCAAAATAACATGGCCAAAGAAAGCTTATCCCTACAAAATCATATAGTCTGGCTATACTACATCTTCATCACACAAAATATTTAAATCATGCACAACCCCGATGACAAGCCAAGCAATTGTTTCATACTTTTTATGTTCTCAAACTTTTTCTACTTTCACGCAATACATGAGCGTGAGCCATGGACATAGCACTATAGGTGGAATGGATGGTGGTTGTGGAGAAGACAAAAAGAAGGAGATAGTCTCACATGAACTAGGCGTATCAACGAGCTATGGAGATGCCCACCAATAGATATCAATGTGAGTGAGTAGGGATTTCCATGCAATGGATGCACTAGAGCTATAAGTTTATGAAAGCTCAAAAAGAAACTAAGTGGGTGTGCATCCAACTTGCTTGCTCATGAAGACCTAGGGAAATTTGAGGAAGCCCATCATTGGAATATACAAGCCAAGTTCTATAATGAAAAATTCCCACTAGTATATGGAAGTGACAATATAGGAGACTCTCTATCATGAAGATCATGGTGCTACTTTGAATCACAAGTGTGGTAAAAGGATAGTAGCATTGCCCCTTCTCTATTTTCTCTCATTTATTTATTTATTCATTTTTTGGGCCTTCTCTCATTTTTTTGTCCTTTTTTCGTCCGGAGTCTCATCCCGACTTGTGGGGGAATCAGAGTCTCCATCATCCTTTCCTCACATGGGACAATGCTCTAATAATGAAGATCATCACACTTTTATTTACTTACAACTCAAGAATTACAACTCGATACTTAGAACAAAATATGACTCTATATGAATGCCTCCAGTGGTGTACCGAGATGTGCAATGAATCAAGAGCGACATGTATGAAAGAATTATGAACGGTGGCTTTGCCACAAATACAATGTCAACTACATGATCATGCATGCAATATGGCAATGATGGAGCGTGACATAATAAACGGAACGGTGGAAAGTTGCATGGCAATATATCTCGGAATGGCTATGGAAATGCCATAATAGGTAGGTATGGTGGCTGTTTTGAGGAAGTTATATGGTGGGTTTATGGTACCGGCAAAAGTTGCGCGGAACTAGAGAGGCTAGCAATGGTGGAAGGGTGAGAATGCGTATAATCCATGGACTCAACATTAGTCATAAATAACTCATATACTTATTGCAAAAATCTATTAGTTATCGAAACAAAGTACTATGCGCATGCTCCTAGGGGGATAGATTGGTAGGAAAATACCATCGCTCGCCCCCGACCGCCGGTCATAAGGAAGACAATCAATAAATAAAACATGCTCTGACTTCATCACATAACGGTTCACCATACATGAATGCTACGGGAATCACAAACTATAACACAAGTATTTCTCAAATTCACAATTACTTACTAGCATGACTTTAATATCACCATCTTCATATCTCAAAACAATCATAAGGAATCAAACTTCTCATAGTATTCAATGCACTTTATATGAAAGTTTTTATTATATCCCTCTTTGATGCCTATCATATTAGAACTAAATTTATAACCAAAGCAAATTACCATGCTGTTTAGAGACTCTCAAAATAATATAAGGGAAGCATGAGAGTTCATGAATTTCTATAAAATAAAACCACCGCCGTGCTCTAAAAAGATATAGGTGAAGCACTAGAGCAATATTGCCTAGCTCAAAAGATATAAGTGAAGCGCATAGAGTATTCTAATAAATCACGATTCATGCGTGTCTCTCTCAAAAGGTGTGTACAACAAGTATGATTGTGCCAAACTAAAAAGCAAAGACTCAAATCATACAAGACGCTCCAAGCAAAACACATATCATGTGGTGAATAAAAATATAGCCTCAAGTAAAGTTACCGATAGATGAAGATGAAAGAGGGGATGCCTTCTGGGGCATCCCCAAGCTTAGGCTCTTGGTTGTACTTGAATATTACCTTGGGGTGCCTTGGGCATCCCCAAGCTTAGTCTCTTGCCACTCCTTATTCCATAGTCCATCAAATCCTTACCCAAAACTTGAAAACTTCACAACACAAAACTCAACAGAAAATCTCATAAGCTCCGTTAGTATAAGAAAATAAGTCACCACTTTTGTTACTGTTGTGAACTCATTCTTTATTTATATTTGTGTAATATCTATTTTATTCCAACTTTTCCATGGTTCACACCCCCCAATAGTAGCCATAGATTCATCAAAATAAGCAAACAACACATAGAAAACAGAATCTGTCAAAAACAAAATAGTCTGTAGCAATGTGGATATTCCGAATACTTCAATAACTCCAAAAATTCTGAAAAATTAGGAAAACCTAAGAATTTTTTATTAATCTTACGAAAAATTAATCAATATTTTATCACGCTTATGTTAAAAATGAGAATTGTTTTCCTGGGCACAAAATTTTTTGTTTTTCAGCAAGATCAAATCAACTATCACCGTAAGCTATCCCAAAGGTCTTACTTGTATCAAACACTAATTAAAAAATAAAAAATACCTCTAACCAGAGGCTAGATAAATTATTTAATGCAGAACAAAACAAAACCTAAAAATAAAAAGAAAATTGGGTTGCCTCCCAACAAGCGCTATTGTTTAACGCCCTTAGCTAGGCATAAAACACGAATCGATCTAAGTATTATCGTCCCTGGTATGTAATTATTGAATTACACACTTAAAACTCTTAGGAGATTCCTTGGTTTTATCAATGATCAAACTCCTAGGCAAGAAATCAAGAAATTCATCTGTAACAATTGGTTCCTTAATGATATCGAGAAAATTGGGGTGAACACTTGTCAATTTTAGATCTTCATTATCTTTGCTAGAAGATTCACCCTTATTCTTAGGAATATATGTAAAATTGGAAATCTTAGTGGGAGGAAGATTTTGATTAGTTTTAACAGAGGAAAAAAGAGGAACCTGAGTTGGTAATAATATCTTCTAATTTGCCAATCCTAGTAGAATCTTGATCTATCTTTTCGTTAACCATGGGTTCCTTGTCCCTAAGATTCTTTAAAGTGACTCCTACTTTAGATCCATATTGAGTATTATGAATCTTTTTATCCAAATTTTCAATCAACTCAACAGTAGCAATCTTATTTTCAATAATATCAAGCCTTTGCATTACATGCTCCGAGGTTAAAACAGTTCCATTGATCAAAAGAGGTGGTGGGCCTAACAAATGTATCATGGCATTGTAAGAATCAAAAGTATGGCTACCCAAGAAATTCCCTTCAGTAATGGTATCTAGAACATATCTATTCCAAGGAGTAACACCCACATAAAAATTGTGAAGAAGAACGGTAGTAGATTACTTTTGAATAGATCTATCTTGGGCATTGCAAATTCTATACCAAGCATCTTTTAGATTTTCTCTCTCCCTTTGTTTAAAATTAAGAACTTCATTATCGGGAGTGCTAACAATGATGGGAGGACTCGCCATGAAAGTATAGCGACCCGACCTCAAACGGTCAAGTCTCTGTGCTTTAGTGTCATCCCTGGATCGGTAATGCTGGCACACACAATACTCGAGGATTTATAACAGAGTAGCAATCACACACTTATTACATCGAATGTCTTAAAAGAGAACTTATTACAATAAATATGGCTTAAGGCCATCTAATATGATAACAGTAGAAGGCTTGGAAGATAAAGTGAGTCCATCAACTCCAACGGCATAGCTGAGCTGGACGACAGCGACCTAACGAACCTTACTCCTCGTCTGAAAAGTCTGCAACATAATACGTTGCAGCCCGAAAACAGGTCAGCACATGGAATATGCTGGCAAAGTAACACAGTAGAGCAAGAACGGAATGAGGCTATCACTACATGCATATTTGGCTGGTGGAAAGCTCTATGGTTATGGTTTTTGCGAAAAGCCAATTTTCCCCTACAACAAAGGAATATATTTTATTTAACTATCATGGTAGTTGAAACATCATTGAGAAGGTTCCTCCAACTCAATCCCAATTAAAGTAATTATCAACCCAACAATATTATTTTAGAGTGATGAGATACTTATGATACTCCAAGTACTAGATACTCAAGATGTCCATAACCGGGGACATGGCTAACCATGATTAATTTGTACACTCTGTAGAGGTTTGTGCACTTTTCCCCACAAGACCCGATCTCCTCCGTTGGATTTCTCGCACTACATGGTGTTTGAGAAACGGATGACCAAGACACAGTCTTTCAGAAGCATTACCCCTTACTCCGGGCAGACCATACCAACCTACATCCCTCTACCTGCTGATCCACCTCTTCGGGAGCATCACGCAACCTACTCAACTATGCTAGAGCCCATAATAGCTTGTGGCTGCACACGGAAGTTTCTAGCATGAAAATATCTCAGTTCCCTTTGAGCCTGGGTGGCAGACCATAGGATTATCACACGGGTACTCCAGGATATCCTAGGACAACACTGGATTCCCTAGGTGCCCAACACACAATCCACCCAGATGTGTATTCAAGTTGCCACCTTAAGTTGAACCATTAATTAACAATCTCACATCTGTCATGGATTTCACTCACCCAAACCACGTCTACGAGCATAGCATAGCAAATAAAGCAACACGTAGAGGTAACTCCCAAGGTTTGAATATAACAGGGCGATAGGTTCTACCTCATCAACTACTTCCCAACCCACATGTTAATCACATCCTAACCATGCAATGTTTGAGGATTGGAACTAATGCATAAAAACTGGGTGATAAAGGGGTATGATCAAAGTGTTACTTGCCTTGCCGATGATCCGCAAAACCTAGGGACTCGTAGTAGCACGCTTCGCACTTCGGGTGTTCTATCGCAAACAAACAATAGCATACATAAGCAATCAAGCAAAGAAACACGGGTAAATCTCAAACAAGAAGATCTAACCAGAAAGTTCAACTTAAGAACTCCGGTTTGCGAAAAGAATCAAATCAAACGAAGCAACGAAACTCGAACTGCGAAAGAAACAAGATTCGTTTACTAATCTGGACTAAGATCAAATTTTACAGTAGCAAAAGCTTGTTCAAGTTGGTTAAACAGAAAGAGGGTTTCGAGACGAAGATCTAGGCGCTTGAATTACCTGATTCCGATTAACGAGCGAAAATATAAACTAAAATGAACATCGTATCAGAAATCGCAATTGAAAATAATCGCGGAAAATCCGAGAAAAAGAAAACTGACGAACAGGCTAACGAACGAGCGTTCGTTGTCTACGGCTAACTAGTGAACACATTCGTTAGAACGAACGTACGGACGAACGTCCGCAAAATAACTAAACCAAGAAAAACTAGTGAACCGATCTAAAAAAACGAACTAGGGCTTCTAAAAACACCGAATCAATTTTCTTTAAAAAAACCGGCGGCGGCAACGGCGGCGTTACCTCCGACGAGGCGGGCTGCGGCGGCGGCGCGGCGACGACGGCAAGCGGCGCGGCAAAGGCGGTGGCGGCGGCGCGACGCGGCAAAGGCGGCGGCGGCGGCGCTGTGGCAAAGGCGGCGACGGCGGGGTTGGGTGGTGGAGGGGGGGGGGGTCGGGGCGGCGTATTTAAGAGGAGGGGGGTCGTCTTGGAGGAGGGGGCAATGCGGCAGGGAGGCGGAGTCCGGCCGGACTCCGGGTCGAGCGGCGGCGGCGCGCAGTCTCCAGGTTGGAGACGGCGGCGCGGGGAGCGGGCCGGCTCGACTGGGCTTCAGCCCAGTCGGGCGCTGGAAGTTTTTTAAAATAATTCCGCCGAACTAAAATAAATCCTAGAAAATAAAATAAAAATCTAAAAATGCCAAAAAAATTCACTGCCTAAATAAAATATTTAGAACAAGATGAACATTTTATTGGCCCTAAAATGCAACTTTGAAAAACGTGCAATTTTTCTAATTCAAACAAAATAGCAATAAACTCCGGATAAAATCAAATATTTGATTTTAATATTTTTCGTCCAATATTTCATTTATTTTGGAGAAGTCATATTATCTCCTCTCATATATTTTAATATGAAATATTTTCGGAGGGAAAAATATTTAAAACCAAAAATCCTCGTTTCAATATTTGATAAAACTCAAATATGGAAACAGGGAAATCCCCAACTCTCTCCGAGGGTCCTTGAGTTGCTTAGGATTTCGAGGATCGTGAAATGAGATGCAATAAAATATGATTATACATGAATGATCTATGTATAACATTCCAAATTGAAAATTTCGGATGTTACAAACCTACCCCCTTAAGATGAATCTTGCCCTCGAGATTTGGGTTGGCTAGAGAATAGGTGTGGGTGGTATTTGCGAAGATCATCCTCTCGTTCCCAGGTGGCTTCATCCTCAGTATGGTGGCTCCACTAAACTTTGCAAAACTTGATAACCTTTGTTACGGGTGACTCGGCTGGCAAATTCAAGAATCCTGATTGGCTTTTCCTCATAGGTCAAATCACTGTCCAACTGAATCGCCTCCAAGGGTACTGTATCTCTTAACGGTATATCGGCCATCTCAGCATGACACTTCTTCAGCTGTGAAACATGAAATACATCATGAACTCCTGACAGTCCTTCAGGTAACTCCAACTTGTAGGAAATTTCTCCCATACGTTCCAAAATTCGATACGGTCCTACAAATCTCGGGGCTAACTTTCCCTTAACTCCAAAATGTTTCACTCCTCACATGGGTGACACTCGCAGATATGCTCTGTCTCCAATTTCATAGGTTATTTCCTCGCATTTCGAATCTGCATAACTCTTCTGCCTGGACTGAGCTATCTTCAATCTATCTCTGATCAACTTAACTTTCTTTTCAGACTCTTTGATCAAATCTGGTCCAAACAACTGTCGGTCTCCGACTTCATCCCACATCAACGGTGTTCTGCACCTTCGTGTGTACAGGGCTTCGAAGGTTGCCATCTTTAAACTGGCTTGGTAGCTATTGTTGTATGAGAACTCCGCGTAGGGTAAATTTTCATCCCAACTTGATCCATAATCTAGCGCACAGGCCCTCAACATATCCTCCAGAATCTGGTTGACTCTCTCGGTTTATCCATCTGTCTGCGGGTGGAATGTTGTACTGAACTCCAACCTTGTCCCCAAAGTTTGGTGCAGCTGATGCCAAAACTTTGAATTAAACTGTGTCCCTCTATCTGATACGATGGTCCTCGGAACTCCATGCAGACATACGATCCTGGTCATATATATCTTGGCCAACTTTGCACTTGTATAGGTGGTTTTCACTGGGATAAAGTGAGCTACTTTGGTCAAGCGATCAACTACTACCCATATAGAATCATATCCTGATTTGGTTCTGGGTAATCCGGTGATAAAATCCATGCCAAGTTTATCCCACTTCCATTCGGGTATCGGCATAGGCTGTAACAATCCTGCTGGCTTTTGATGCTCAGCCTTCACTCTCTGACATACATCACATACAGCTACATACTCGGCAATATCCTTCTTCATACCAGTCCACCAGAAACATTCCTTCAAATCCAAATACATCTTGGTGTTTCCGGGGTGTATCGAGTATGGTGAGTCATGAGCCTCCTGAAGTATTAACTTCCCGATCTCTGTGTTATTGGGCACATAAACACGGTCCTCGAACCATAAGGTGTCGTGCTCATCCTCACGAAAACCTTTGGCCTTTCCTTCGCTCATTCTCTCTTTTATCTCGGCGACCTCTTTGTCATCCTTCTGAGCTTCTCGAATCTTTCCTAACAATGTAGACTGAACCTCCATTGTTGCAACAAAACCTCTAGGAACAATCTCTAATCGAAGTTCCCTGAGATCCTCTGCTAACTCCTTCGGCAATCCCGTGCTCACTAGGGTATTAGCATAACTCTTCCGACTCAAGGGTCTGCTACGACATTGGCCTTTCCTGGATGATAGTGAAGCTTCATGTCATAATCCTTTATAAGCTCCAACCATCTCCTCTGCCTAAGGTTCAACTCCTTCTGTGTGAAAATGTACTTCAAACTCTTATGATCCGTGTACACATCACAATGATTTCCAATAAGGTAATGTCTCCAGGTCTTCAACGCATGCACTACGGCAGCCAAGTCCAAATCATGTGTGGCATAATTTAACTCGTGCGGTTTTATTTGTCACGAGGCATACGAAACAAATCTTCTGTCCTGCATAAGCACACTTCCAAGTCCTAGGTGAGAGGCGTCACAGTACACTTGAAACTCCTTGCGTATATCCGGCAGAATCAGCACTGGGGCTGTAGCCAAACATTTCTTTAACTCCTGAAAACTCGCTTCATATTCTTCTGTCCATTTAAATTTGGTATCCCTCTTCAATAACTCCGTCATTAGCTTCGCAATTTTGGAAAAATTCTCAATGAATCTCCGATAGTATCCTGCGAGTCCATCACTAACTGAAGTGGGTGCCAACCATTCAGTGACTGACTGAACCTTGGTAGGATCTACCGCTACACCTTCTCCTGATATAACATGTCCAAGGAATCCTACTTCTTTCAGCCAGAACTCGCATTTGCTAAACTTGGCATACAACTGATGTTCCCTGAGTTTCTCGAGAACTAAACGCAAATGCTCTTCGTGCTCCTCCTCGTTCTTCGAGTACACCATTATATCATCAATGAACACCATAATGAACTTATCCAAATATTCCATGAACAGTTTGTTCATCATGCTCATGAAGTAGGCAGGGGCGTTAGTCAGTCCAAACGACATGACCGTATATTCATACAACCCGTACCGTGTGGTGAATGCTGTCTTTGGTATGTCCTTCTCTCGTATCTTCAGCTGGTGATACCCAGATCGCAGATCGATCTTTGAAAACACCTTAGCTCCTTGCAGCTGGTCGAACAAATCATTGATCATCGGCAGTGGGTATTTGTTCTTGATTGTCACCTCATTTAACGCACGATAATCAACAACCATTCTTAGGGACTTATCCTTCTTCTCGACCAAAAGCACTGGGGCTCCCCATGGTGATGAGCTCCTTCGAATGTAACCTTTCTCCAATAACTCCTTGATCTGTTTCTTAATCTCCTCCAGATCGTTTGTGGGAATCCGGTATGGTCTCTTTGATATAGGCCCGGTGCCTGGTAATAGCTCTATCAAAAACTCGATGTCTCGATCCGGTGGCATGCTTGGTAACTCCTCTGGAAAAACATCCGAGTAATCCTTCACTACAGGCACTTCCTCCTGAACAACTCCCGTGAGGGTATTTAATTGGCTACTCCTTGGCGCATGCCTAGATACATACTTGATCCTTTTTCCCTTAGGGGTGGTGAGACAAATTGACTTACTAACACAGTCAACGCTTCCTCCATACTTTGACATCCAGTCCATTCCTAATATCACATCCAATCCTTGTGACTCCAACATTATTAGGTCGGACGAAAAAACATGGCTACCAATGGTTAAGGGTATCTGGTCGCACCATCGACTAGCCATATACTCTGCTCCAGGTGAACTCACTAACAGATGGGTCCTAAGGGTTTGGGTTGGTAGTTTAAACTTATCCACGAATTCCCTCGATATGTATGAATGCGATGCACCAGTATCAAAAGGAACAAGGGCGGTAAAAGACTTAACCAAAAACTTACCAATAACCGCGTCTGGCTGCTCTTCAACCTCCTCCACGTTGACGTGGTTCACTTGTCCTTTGTTGAATGGATTGGGCTTCTTTCCAGCACTCCCATTGCCGTTTCCATTCTTTGCTTCAGGGCACTCCGTGGCATAGTGTCCAGTCTTCGCGCACTTGAAACAAGTAACGTGGCTTAGGTCTCTCTTCGCGGGTGTGGCTGGATTGGAGCGGTTCTGATTGTTGCTTGCTCCATTCCCATTCCCATTCCTTGGGCCAGTATGATTATGGTTACTTCCTCCATTATGGGTGTGGCCTCCATGGTTATGAACAAGTCCTCCCGAGTTCGGGGTTAGGCGAGGTTTCTGCTGAGCTCCTGAGTTATACCTTCCTTGTCCATACTTCCTCTTACGGCTCTCAATCTGCTGCTGCTTCCCTTCAATCATAAGAGCCTTATCTACCAACTCCTGGTAGTTGTTGAATGTTGCCACCATCAACTGCATGCTCATGTCATCATTCAGCCCTTCCATAAACTTCTCCTGCTTTGTGGCATCTGTGGCCACATCATCAGGGGCATAACGAGATAACTTGCTAAACTCATCCGCGTACTGAGCCACAATACGGCTCCCCTGACGTAAGTTGCGAAACTCACGCTTCTTCATACTCATAGCTCCAGTTGAGACATGGGATGTACGAAAAGCTTGTTGAAACTGATCCCATGTAACAGTGGCTATAGGGTAGGTGACAGTGTAATTCTCCCACCATGAGGCTGCTGGTCCATCCAACTGATGTGCGACAAAACGCACCTTCTCAGCATCGGTACATCCTGCAGTGGTTAACTCCCTTCCAATCCCGCGGAGCCAATCAGCTGCTACTATGGGCTCGGTGCTACTGGAAAACACCGGCGGCTGCAACCTCAGAAATCGGGATAAGTTATCAACTGGTGGTGGTGGCGGTGGATTGTTGTTGTTGTTGTTGTTGTTGCCTTGGTTCTAAACTAACAACTGCATCAGGGTATTCTGCTGCTGGATCAACTGAGTGAGCTCCGGTGGGAAGGTAAATCCGGGGTCATGTCTCGGAGGCATCTGATGGGTTTAGAGGGGAGAGATTAGAATAGAATGAGGTCTAATGAGAAAACACTACCCATATGCATATGAGACAAACACAAACATTTCACTCAATCAATCAAGCAAGGGCATACAATCGATCTAACTATCGTTGCAAAAGTGCTCGGACTATACTATTTACATGGTGGAATACTACTACTGATGTGGTGGTCTACTAAAAATATTCTTCGGTTGAAGACTCCATGATGTCTGCTCCAGCTTCGTCTTCATAGTCATCATCGCTATTGTCGGGGTCCGAGTCGGTGTCGTCGATGATGATGTAGTCCTCCGAGCGAATCTCCTTGGGTTCTTCGTCTTCTCCTCCTGGTGTGGGGTCTCCCAGGAATACTCCTAGCTTCATTGTCAGGTCGGCATTCTTATCCACTAGTACGGCGATTTCCTCCTCATAATTTTCACGCGTATCTTTAAGTTCTTCCTCCAGTTCCGTGATCCTAGTCATTGCCTTCTTTAGGTCTATCATTCCTATGCACATCTGGTTCTCCTGGCGACGGATGTGTTGGTTTAACTCCTGGATGAAAGCTGCAATTGATCTATCCTTCCTGGTGCTGATCATCTCCCATTGCTCATCTCGGCGCCCACAAATCTGATAGATAGTATCCTTAAGCTCCTTATGATAAACTTCTCCAATGCGTCCCATGGTGATGTGAGCTGCCATACTCTTTCCTAGACTGCAGGTTGGTGCATCGAAGGAAAACTCTATGGGCTTAGTGACTGGCGTGAATGTCCTTCCTGGAACTTGAACTTGAATCATCCATCGCTCCTCTTCTAGTAAAGTGGCGTTGTATGTCCCGGTGAAGCTTGGTATTCCAATGTTTAAGTACCTAGTGACTTCCTTCAAGTGTCGTCCAAAAGGTGCTTCTTCATCCGGTTGTGCAAACTTGTTCCTTGCGTCCGCCATCCTAAAGAGTAGAAAATGGAGAGGAGTCAGAAATGAGAAGAGAATAGTGATCTAGGGCTTTTAGCTTAGTGGTCGTGTCCTACACTCAACGTGTGCTCTGATACCATCTTGTAGCAACCCGACCTCAAACGGTCAAGTCTCTGTGCTTCAGTGTCATCCCTGGATTGGTAATGCTGACACACATAATACTCGAGGATTTATAACAGAGTAGCAATCACACACTTATTACATAGAATGTCTCAAAAGAGAACTTATTACAATAAATATGGCTTAAGGCCATCTAATACGATAACAGCGGAAGGCTTGGAAGATAAAGTGAGTCCATCAACTCCAACGGCATAGCTGAGCTGCACGGCAATGACCTAACGAACCTTACTCCTCGTCTGAAAAGTCTGCAACATAATACGTTGCAGCCCGAAAACGGGTCAGCACATGGAATATGTTGGCAAAGTAACACAGTAGAGCAAGAACGGAATAAGGCTATCACTACATGCATATTTGGCTGGTGGAAAGCTCTATGGTTATGGTTTTTGCGAAAAGCCAATTTTTTCCTACAACAAAGGAATATATTTTATTTAACTATCATGGTAGTTGAAACATCATTGAGAAGGTTCCTCCAACTCAATCCCAATTAAAGTAATTATCAACCCAACAATATTATTTTAGAGTGATGTGATACTTATGATACTCCAAGTACTAGATACTCAAGATGTCCATAATAGGGGACATGGCTAACCATGATTAGTTTATACACTCTGCAGAGGTTTGCACACTTTTCCCCCACAAGACCCGATCTCCTCTGTTGGATTTCGCGCACTACATATGGTGTTTGAGAAATGGATGACCGAGACACAGTCTTTTAGAAGCATTAACCCCTTACTCCGGGCAGACCATACCAACCTACATCCCTCTACCTGCTGATCCACCTCTTCGGGAGCTTCACGCAACATACTCAACTATGCTAGAGCCCATAATAGCTTGTGGCTGCACACAGAGGATTCTAGCATGAAAATATCTCAGTTCCCTTTGAGCCTGGGTGGCGGACCATAGGATTATCACACGGGTACTCCAGGATATCCTAGGACAACACTAGATTCCCCAGGTGCCCAACAAACAATCCACCCAGATGTGTATTCAAGTTGCCACCTTAAGTTGAACCATTAATTAACAATCTCACATCTGTCATGGATTTCACTCACCCAAACCACATCTACGAGCATAGCATAGCAAATAAAGCAACACGCTGAGGTAACTCCCAAGGTTTGAATATAACAGAGCGATAGGTTCTACCTCATCAACTACTTCCCAACCCACATATTAATCACATCCTAACCATGCAATGTTTGAGGATTGGAACTAATGCATAAAAACTAGGTGATAAAGGGGTATGATCAAAGTGTTACTTGCCTTGCTGATGATCCGCAAAACCTAGGGACTCGTAGTAGCATGCTTGGCACTTCGGGTGTTCTATCGCAAACAAACAATAGCATACATAAGCAATCAAGCAAAGAAACACGGGTAAATCTCAAACAAGATGATCTAACCAGAAAGTTCAACTTAAGAACTCCGGTTTGCGAAAAGAATCAAATCAAACGGAGCAACGAAACTCGAACTGCGAAAGAAACAAGATTCGTTTACTAATCTGGACTAAGATCAAATTTTACAGTAGCAAAATCTTGTTCAAGTTGGTTAAATGGAAAGAGGGTTTCGAGACGAAGATCTAGGCACTTGAATCACCTGATTCTGATAAACGAGCGAAAAGATAAACTAAAACGAACATCAGATCAGAAATCGCGGAAAATCCGAGAAAAAGAAAACAGACGAACAAGCTAACGAACGAGCATTCGTTGTCTGTGGCTAACGAGTGAACACGTTCATTAGAACGAACGTATGGACGAATGTCCGCAAAATAACTAAACTGAGAAAAACCGGCGAACCGATCTAAAAAACGAACTATGGTTTCTAAAAAAACCGAATCGGTTTTCTTTAAAAAACGGCGGCGGCAACGGTGGTGTTACCTCCGGCGATGCTTCGGTGAGGCGGGCTGCGGCGGCGGGGTGCGAGGGTGGCAGCGGCGCGGCAACGGCAATGGCGGCAGCAGTGCGGCAGCAAGGCGGCGACGCGGCGCGGCAAAGGCGGTGGCGGCGGCGGGGTTGGGTGGTGGAGGGGGGGTCGGGGCGGCGTATTTAAGAGGAGGGGGTCGACTTGGAGGAGGGGGCAAGGCGGCGTGGAGGCGGAGTCCGACCGGACTCCGGGTCGGGCGGCGGCGGCGCACAGTCTCCAGGTCAGAGACGACGGCGCGGGGAGCGGGCCGGCTCGGCTGGGCTTCGGCCCAGTCGGGCGCTGAAACTTTTTTTTAAATAATTCCGCCGAACTAAAATAAATCCTAGAAAATAAATAAGTATCTAAAAATTCCAAAACAAAATTTAACCGTCTAAATAAAATATTAGGAACAAGATGAACATTTTATTGGCCCTAAAATGCAACTTTGAAAAACGTGCAATTTTTCTAATTCAAATAAAATAGCAATAAACTCCAGATAAAATCAAATATTTGATTTTAATCTTTTTCCTCCAATATTTCATTTATTTTGGAGAAGTCGTATTATATCCTCTCATATATTTTAATATGAAATATTTTTGGAGGGAAAAATATTTAAAACCAAAAATCCTCGTTTCAATATTTGATAAAACTCAAATATGGAAACAAGGAAATCCCCAACTCTCTCTGAGGGTCCTTGTGTTGCTTAGGATTTCGAGGATCGTGAAACGAGATGCAATAAAATATGATTATGCATGAATGATCTATGTATAACATTCCAAATTGAAATTTTGGGATGTTACAGAAAGTAGGACAAACGATCTAACAGACGAGCACACAAAAAGCAAACGAAGAAGATGAATGGCAGAGGGGCGAAGAAATGGCAAATCTTTTCGAAAATCGTTTTAGAAGTGGGGGGGGAGGAAAACAAGAGGAGAATGGCGAATAATGTAATGCAAGAGATGAGAGTTTATGATGGGTATGATACGTCCATTTTGCATCATGCTTTTATATCGATATTTATTGCATTATGGGCTGTTATTACACATTATGTCACAATACTTATGCCTATTCTCTCTTAATTTACAAGGTTTACATAAAGAGGGAGAATGCCGGCAGCTGGGATTCTGGGCTAGAAAAGGAGCAAATATAAGAGACCTATTCTGCACAGCTCCAAAAGTCCTGAAACTTCACGGAAGACATTTTTAGAATATATAAAAAATACTGAGCGCAAGAAGTTCACCAGGGGGGACACACCCTGCCCACGAGGGTGGGGGCGCGCCCTACCCCCTAAGCACGCCCCTACCTCGTGGGCCCCCTGGTGGCCCTCTGATGACCATCTTCTGCTATATGGAGTCTGTTGATGAGGAAAAAATCATAATCAATCTTCCCGGACGAGACTCCGCCGCCACGAGGCGGAACCTTGGCGGAACCAATCTAGGGCTCTGGCGGAGCTGTTCTGCCGGGGAAACTTCCCTCCGGGAGGGGGAAATCATCGCCATCGTCATCACCACCTCTCCTCTCACCGGGAGAGGGAAATCTCCATCAAAATCTTCACCAGCACCATCTCCTCTCCAAACCCTAGTTCATCTGTTGTATCCAATTCTAGTCTCCAAGTCTGGGATTGGTACCTGTGGGTTGCTAGTAGTGTTAATTACTCCTTGTAGTTGATGCTAGTTGGTTTATTTGGTGGAAGATCATATGTTCAGATCATATATGCATATTAATACCCCTCTGATTATGAACATGAATATGCTCTGTGAGTAGTTACGTTTGTTCCTGAGGACATGGGAGAAGTCTTGCTATTAGTAGTCATGTGAATTTGGTATTCGTTCAATATTTTGATGAGATGTATGTTGTCTCTCCTCTAGTGGTGTTATGTGAACATCGACTACATGACACTTCACCATTATTTGGGCCTAGAGGAAGGCATTGGGATGTAATAAGTAGATGATGGGTTGCCAGAGTGACAGAAGCTTAAGCCCTAGTTTATGCGTTGCTTCATAAGGGGCTGATTTGGATCCATATGTTTCATGCTATGGTTAGGTTTACCTTAATACTTTTGTTGTAGTTGCGAATTCTTGCAATAGAGGTTAATCATAAGTGGGATGTTTGTCCAAGTAAGGGCAGCACCCAAGCACCGGTCCACCCACATACCAAATTATCAAAGTACCGAACGCGAATCATATGAACGTGACGAAAACTAGCTTGACGATATTCCCATGTGTCCTCGGGAGCACTTTTCTCTATGTAAGAGTTTGTCCAGGCTTGTCCTTTGGTACAAAGAGTATTGGGCCACCTTGCTGCACTTTATTTACTTTTGTTACTTGTTACTCGTTACAAATTATCCTATCACAAAACTACCTGTTACATGTTATTTCAGTGCTTGTAGAGAAAACCTTGCTGAAAACCGCTTATCATTTCCTTCTGCTCCTCGTTGGGTTCGACACTCTTACTTATCGAAAGGACTACGATAGATCCCCTATACTTGTGGGTCATCAAGACTCTTTTCTGGCGCCGTTGCCGGGGAGTGAAGCGCCTTTGGTAGGTAGAATTTGGTAAGGAAAAATTTATATAGTGTGCTGAAATTTACTGTCACTTGTTACTATGGAAAGTAATGATACATCTCCAACGTATCTATAATTTTTGATTGCTCCATGCTATATTATCTACTATTTTGGACATTATTGGGCTTTATTATCCACTTTTATATTATTTTTGGGACTAACCTATTAACCAGAGGCCCAACCCAGAATTCCTGTTTTTTGTGCCTATTTCAGGGTTTTGGAAGAAAAGGAATATCAAACGGAGTCCAAACGGAATGAAACCTTCGGGAACTTGATTTTCTCAACGAACAAGACCCAGGAGACTTGGACCCTATGTCAAGACACAACAGAGGAGGCCACGAGGTAGGGGGGCACGCCTACCCCCCCCAGGCGCGCCCTCCACCCTCGTGGGCCCCCTGTTGCTCCACTGATGTACTCCTTCCTCCTATATATACCTACATACCCCCAAACGATCCAATACGGAGCCAAAAACCTAATTCCACCGCCGCAACTTTGTGTATCCACGAGATCCCATCTTGGGGCCTGTTCCGGAGCTCCGCCGGAGGGGGCATCGATCACGGAGGGCTTCTACATCGACACCATAGCCCCTTCGATGAAGTGTGAGTAGTTCACCTCAGACCTACGGGTCCATAGTTATTAGCTAGATGGCTTCTTCTCTCTTTTTGGATCTCAATACAATGTTCTCCCCCTCTCTTGTGGAGATCTATTCGATGTAATCTTCTTTTTGCGGTGTGTTTGTTGAGACCGATGGATTGTGGGTTTATGATCAAGTCTATCTATGAACAATATTTGAATCTTCTCTGAATTCTTTTATGTATGATTGGTTATCTTTGCAAGTCTCTTTGAATTATCAGTTTGGTTTGGCCTACTAGATTGATCTTTCTTGCAATGGGAGAAGTGCTTAGCTTTGGGTTCAATCTTGCGGTGTCCTCTCCTAGTGACAGTAGGGGCAGCAAGGCACGTATTGTATTGTTGCCATCGAGGATAACAAGATGGGGTTTTCATCATATTGCATGAGTTTATCCCTCTACATCATGTCATCTTGCTTAAGGCGTTACTCTGTTTCCATGAACTTAATACTCTAGATGCATGCTGGATAGCGGTCGATGAGTGGAGTAATAGTAGTAGATGCAGGAAGGAGTCGGTCTACTTGTCTCGGACGTGATGCCTATATACATGATCATACCTAGATATTCTCATAACTATGCTCAATTCTATCAATTGCTCAATAGTAATTCGTTCACCCACCGTAGAATACTTATGCTCTTGAGAGAAGCCACTAGTGAAACCTATGGCCCCCGGGTCTATCTTCACCATATTAATCTACCAATACTTAGTTATTTCCTTTGCTTTTTTTACTTTGATTTTATTTTACTTTGCATCTTTATCATAAAAATACCAAAAATATTATCTTATCATATCTATCAGATCTCACTCTCGTAAGTGGCCATGTAGGGATTGACAACCCCTTATCGCGTTGGCTGCGAGGATTTATTTGTTTTGTGCAGGTGCGAGGGACTCGTGCGTAGCCTCCTACTGGATTGATACCTTGGTTCTCAAAAACTGAGGGAAATACTTACGCTACTTTGCTGCATCATCCCTTCCTCTCCAGGGAAAACCAGCGCAATGCTCAAGAGGTAGCAAGAAGGATTTCTGGCGCCGTTGCCGGGGAAGTCTACGCAAAAGTCAATATACCAAGTACCCATCACATACCCTTATCCCCCGCATTACATTATTTGCCATTTTCCTCTCGTTTTCCTCTCCCCCACTTCACACTTGCCGTTTTATTCGCCCTCTCTCTCTATCCTCCCTCTCTTTCCCGTTTGCCTCTTTTTTGCCCGCTTGCTTTTTGTTTGCTTGTGAGTTAGTTTGCTTGATTGTCTCGATGGCTCAAGATAATACTAAATTGTGTGACTTCACCAATACCAACAACAATGATTTTATTAGCATTCCGATTGCTCCTCTTACCGATGCTGAATCTTGTGAAATTAATACTGCTTTGCTGAATCTTGTCATGAAAGATCCATTTTCCGGCCTTCCTAGTGAAGATGCTGCTACCCGTCTAAATAGCTACGTTGATTTGTGTGATATGCAAAAGAAGAAAGATGTGGATAACGATATTTTTAAATTGAAGCTATTTCCTTTTTTGCTTAGAGATCGTGCTAAAGCTTGGTTTTCGTCTTTGCCTAAAAATAGTATTGATTCATGGAATAAGTGCAAAGATGCTTTTATATCTAAGTATTTTCCTCCCGCTAAGATCATCTCTCTTAGAAACGATATTATGAATTTTAAGCAACTTGATCGTGAACATGTTGCACAAGCTTGGGAGAGAATGAAATTAATGATACATAATTTCCCTACTCATGGTTTGAATTTGTGGATGATTATACAAAATTTTTATACCGGATTGAATTTTGCTTCTAGAAATCTTTTAGATTCGGCCGCGGGTAGCACTTTTATGGAAATCACTTTAGGAGAAGCTACTAAACTCCTAGATAATATTATGGTTAATTATTCTCAATGGCATACTGAAAGATCTACTAATGAAAAGGTGCATGCGATAGAAGAAATTAATGTTTTGAGTGGAAAGATGGATGAACTTATGAAATTATTTTCTAGTAAGAGTGTTTCTTCTGATCCTAATGATATGCCCTTGTCTACTTTGATTGAGAATAATAATGAATCTATGGATGTGAATTTTGTTGGTAGGAACAATTTTGGTAATAATGCGTATAGAGGAAATTTTAATCCTAGGCCTTATCCTAGTAATCCCTCTAATAATTATGGTAATTCCTACAACAATTCTTATTGAAATTATAATAAGATGCCCTCTGATTTTGAATCTAATATTAAAGAATTTATTACTTCACAAAAGAATTTCAATGCCATGGTTGAAGAAAAATTTCTTAAGACTGATGATTTGGCTAGGAACGTTGATAGAATTTCTCTTGATGTTGATTCTTTGAAAATTAGATCTATTCCACCTAAGCATGGTATCAGTGAGTCTCTCAAAGCCATGAGAATTTCCATTGATGAGTGCAAATAAAGAACTGCTAGGATGCGTGCTAAGAAAGATGCCTTTATAAGAGCGTGTTCTTCTAGTTCCTATGAAAAGAAAGATGAAGATCTAAAAGTTATTGACTTATCCCCTATTATATCTTTGTTTTGTAATATGAATCTTGATATTGATGGGACTGAATATGATCCACCTTTACCTAGAAGGCGTTCCAAGAATTCAGAGTTTTTAGATCTTGATGCTAAAATTGATAAAAGTGGGATTGAAGAAATTAAAACCCTAGATGTCAGTGTACAAAAAGAGGGGTGCACTTTTTGTACCCCTATAACTGTGCACGGGCAGTCAGAGCCGCGGGCACCACCACACCAAGCAAGGCAAGGGAGGTGATCCAGGGTAAGACTGAAGCTCAAGGGAACTAGGACGACGCCAAGGCCAAAACCACGAAGAACAAAGGAGACGAAGCGGACTCCCCCGGCAAGATCCTTGCCGGGAGACAGTTTTAGCAACCCCGGCAAGACCCTTGCCGCGGCAACTTGCCCCACGCCTACGGAGAAAATCACCCTTGAGTCCACTACCCCCATGGGGCAAGGATTCGGGAGACATCCCCGTGGTGGCATGCAGATCTTTGTGAAGACATTCAAGATCAGATACGTACAATAGAAGATGACGACCCTTGGCGGGATCCCAGCCGAGGAAGACCACAAGGCCCCCGGCAAGCGCCTTGCCGGGGATGACAGCAGGCGCCCCAGCAAGGCCTTGCCAAGAACATCCGCAGGGCCACCATCAGGCCCATGCCGACTAAACCTCCACCACCGTACGCATGCGGCTGCCGACCCAACCAGCTGGGCAGGCACCTACGTGGCGGCATGTAGATCTTCGTGAAGACCCTCCACTGCGCCACCTCAGCTGCCTGCCTACCTACATGGCATCACAAGCATCGCTGGCCAGGGCGCGTGTCGACACAAGAAGGAGCGGCGACGGACGAGACATGTTTCTCCCCCGTCCCCGATAAAGCAAGGACACCTAAGCAAGACGCATTAAATGCGCCTTGTCATGTAATGCGAGGGATAACCTCGCATCACTGTACCATTTCCACCTCCTGCATGCCACTATGGCAATCCCTTTTTCTATAAAAGGAGGCCCGAGGCGACCAGTAGGAGGATTCGGCTTTTTTGGAGCTCCTAATGCCCCAGAGCTAGCTCAAGAACAGGAATATACATCCACCAAAGCAGGAGTAGGGTTTTACGCATCCTCGCGGCCCGAACCTGGATAAACAAACTGTGTACTATCTGTTTGATCCGCTCTTCTCACGACCCCGCGCCCCGGTAACCATAGTAGGGATTCTTGTGATCCCATAGGTGTCGTTCCCACCGACATCTTTGGCGCGCCAGGTAGGGGGCGCAGTTGTGAGAATCGGCTTTAGCAGTTAGTTCGACGCTTCATCATCATCATGGTGCCCAAGAAGAAGACGACGGTGACGGTTGGCCAGTCGGAAGCCGGACAGCCCGTCCCGATGCGGGCGAGCAGCGGACCGGTTGCAGAAAGGACTTGAGGCGCTGCTCACGAACACCAACGCCATCCCAGCAGCCGGAGTTTGGGAGGCGGCGATGTTTGTGCGCCTGGTAACAGGCCACACATCGCCAAATCCAAAGGCGGAGCCAGGCTCTCCGCGGGTGGAGCGGGGCCTTCCAAGGTCATCGCCGCCCCACCCGAAGGCGACGCAAGGGCTTCCAAGACTCCCACGCCGGCACCAACAGCATGCTCCTCCCAGGCAGCGCGCGACGAACGGCGTCATCACGCCGAAGATCCCGGGCGTCGCCGCGGGAAGAGCCTCGAGTGCCACTTCCGGGACGTAGAAGACCTGCCCGCTCGCCGAAGCACTGGTGACAACGGCACGCGACCGCGGGGTCTTGATAGAGCTCCTTCTGACTTGGTCAGAAGTCGAAGCGCGTCGTGATCCGTGCAGGTTCCGCTGCCACCGACGCCAGCAGAGGCCCTGGCGCGCGCGCAGTTGCTCCTCGACTTTCCTCCCACTACGGGGAAACTCGACGAATGGAGAGCCACTATCCGAAGCCTTGTTGCGGTGGCCAACAAGGACGAACCAAGTCCAGTGGGGCCCCGGGTCGACGCTCCGATGGAGTCCCACGCACTAGTGGCGGAAAGGCCGGCGGCACCGCAACCACGGTGCATTCACCTCTTCCCCATCCGATACCGCGGACGCCGGCTCGTCGCGATGTCACGGGCGATGACATTTCCAGAGCGTCGTCTGACCCACGGACCCACTGTGACTAGCGCCAAGTTCTTCTGGAACGAGCCCATGAAGACGCTCGAACCACTATCGAGCGCCGGCGCGGAGCGCGCCACCAGTCAGACAGGCGAGCAGGGCCTGCTGCGAACCACCCGACCCCGGAGAGCCCTGGAGGCCTACCTTACGAGGTAGGCTGTCCGGCTTTTACCCGTGAGCTGCGGCAGTTCCAGTGGCCCACTCGCTGCACCTTCAAACCTGACGTTGGCGAGAAGTACAACGGCAAGACCCACTCGTCTGAGTTCCTCAGCATCTACACCATCGCGATGCAAGCTGCCGGAGCCCGCGACGATAAGGTGCTTGCGAATTACTTTCCATTGGCTCTTAAACCCAACGCCATGTCGTGGTTGATGCACTTGTCGGTAGACTCTATTTCCTCCTGGTCGGATTTGTGCCATGAGTTTGTTGGCGCCTTTACTGGAGGCCACCAAGCCCATGGCCAAGCAAGCGACCTGCACGTCATTCCCCAGAAGGGAGGCGAGAGTCTGCGCAAGTATATACAGAGGTTCAGCCGGGTACAGTACAATATCCCTGATGTGTTGGAAATATGCCCTAGAGGCAATAATAAATTGGTTATTATTATATTTCCTTGTTCATGATAATCGTTTATTATCCATGCTAGAATTGTATTGATAGGAAACTCAGATACATGTGTGGATACATAGACAACACCATGTCCCTAGTAAGCCTCTAGTTGACTAGCTCGTTGATCAATAGATGGTTACGGTTTCCTGACCATGGACATTGGATGTCGTTGATAGCGGGATCACATCATTAGGAGAATGATGTGATGGACAAGACCCAATCCTAAGCCTAGCACAAGATCATGTAGTTCGTATGCTAAAGCTTTTCTAATGTCAAGTATCATTTCCTTAGACCATGAGATTGTGCAACTCCCGGATACCGTAGGAGTGCTTTGGGTGTACCAAACGTCACAACGTAACTGGGTGACTATAAAGGTGCACTACGGGTATCTCCGAAAGTGTCTGTTGGGTTGGCACGAATCGAGACTGGGATTTGTCACTCCGTGTAAGCGGAGAGGTATCTATGGGCCCACTCGGTAGGACATCATCATAATGTGCACAATGTGATCAAGGAGTTGATCATGGGATGATGTGTTACGGAACGAGTAAAGAGACTTGCCGGTAATGAGATTGAACAAGGTATCGGGATACCGACGATCGAATCTCGGGCAAGTATCGTACCGATAGACAAAGGGAATTGAATACGGGATTGATTAAGTCCTTGACATCGTGGTTCATCCGATGAGATCATCGTGGAACATGTGGGAGCCAACATGGGTATCCAGATCCCGCTGTTGGTTATTGACCGGAGAACGTCTCGGTCATGTCTGCATGTCTCCCGAACCCGTAGGGTCTACACACTTAAGGTTCGATGACGCTAGGGTTGTAAAGGAAGTTTGTATGTGGTTACCGAATGTTGTTCGGAGTCCCGGATGAGATCTCGGACATCACGAGGAGTTCCGGAATGGTCCGGAGGTAAAGATTTATATATGGGAAGTCCTGTTTTGGTCACCGGAAGAGTTTCGGGGTTTATCGGTAACGTACCGGGACCACCGGGAGGGTCCCGGGGGTCCACCAAGTGGGGCCACCAGCTCCGGGGGGCACATGGGCTGTAGGGAGTGTTCCTTGGCCTACATGGGCCAAGGGCACCAGTCCCACAAGAGCCCATGGCGCCTAAGAGGTGGGAAAGGGGCAAACCCTAATGGGATATGGGCCTTAGGGCCCATATTGGTGCGCCTCCTTCTCCCATCCCCTCTTGGACGCCACCCTTGTTCCCCATCTAGGGCTGCCGCCCCCCTAGGGGTGGGAACCCTAGAGGGGGCGCAGCCCCTCCCCTTCCCTATATATATTGAGGCATTGGGCAGCCCACAACACGCGATTCGATCTCTCGTTGGTGCAGCCCTGCATCTCTCTCTCCCTCCTCTTCTGTGGTGCTTGGCGAAGCCCTGCAGGATTGCCACGCTCCTCCATCACCACCACGCCATTGTGCTGCTGCTGGATGGAGTCTTCCTCAACCTCTCCCTCTCTCCTTGTTGGATCAAGGCGTGGGAGACGTCACCGGGCTGCACGTGTGTTGAACGCGGAGGTGCCGTGCGTTCGGCACTTGGTCATCGGTGATTAGAATCACGACGAGTACGACTCCATCAAGCCCGTTCACTTGAACGCTTCCGCTTAGCGATCTACAAGGGTATGTAGATGCACTCTCCTTCCCCTCGTTGCTGGTCTCTCCATAGATAGATCTTGGTGACACGTAGGAAAATTTTGAATTTCTGCTACGTTACCCAACAGTGGCATCATGAGCTAGGTCTATTGCGTAGATTCTATGCACGAGTAGAACACAAAGTAGTTGTGGGCGTTGATTTTGTTCAATATGCTTGCCGTTACTAGTCTTATCTTGATTCGGCGGCATCGTGGGATGAAGCGGCCCGGACCAACCTTACACGTACTCTTACGTGAGACCGGTTCCACCGACAAACATGCACTGGTTGCATAAGGTGGCTGGCGGGTGTCTGTCTCTCCCACTTTAGTTGGATCGGATTCGATGAAAAGGGTCCTTATGAAGGGTAAATAGCAATTGGCATATCACGTTGTGGTTTTTGCGTAGGTAAGAAACGTTCTTGCTAGAAACCCATAGCAGCCACGTAAAACATGCAAACAACAATTAGAGGACGTCTAACTTGTTTTTGCAGGGTATGCTATGTGATGTGATATGGCCAAAGGATGTGATGAATGATATATGTGATGTATGAGATTGATCATGTTCTTGTAATAGGAATCACGACTTGCATGTCGATGAGTATGACAACCGGCAAGAGCCATAGGAGTTGTCTTAATTTATTTATGACCTGCGTGTCAACATAAACGTCATGTAATTACTTTACTTTGTTGCTAACCGTTAGCTGTAGTAGTAGAAGTAATAGATGACGTGACAACTTCATGGAGACACAATGATGGAGATCATGATGATGGAGATCATGGTGTCATGCCGGTGACGATGATGATCATGGAGCCCCGAAGATGGAGATCAAAAGGAGCAATATGATATTGGCCATATCATGTCACTATTTGATTGCATGTGATGTTTATCATGTTTATACATCTTATTTGCTTAGAACGACGGTAGTAAATAAGATGATCCCTCATAAAAATTTCAAGAAGTGTTCTCCCCTAACTGTGCACCGTTGCTACAGTTCGTCGTTTCTAAGCACGCCGTGATGATCGGGTGTGATGGATCCTTACGTTCACATACAACGGGTGTTGACGAGCCTAGCATGTACATACATGGCCTCGGAACACATGCAAACACTTAGGTTGACTTGACGAGCCTAGCATGTACAGACATGGCCTCAGAACACAGAAGACCGAAAGGTCGAGCATGAGTCGTATGGTAGATACGATCAACATGAAGATGTTCACCGATGTTGACTAGTCCGTCTCACGTGATGATCGGACACGGCCTAGCTAACTCGGATCATGTAATCACTTAGATGACTAGAGGGATGTCTATCTGAGTGGGAGTTCATAAGATGAACTTAATTATCCTGAACATAGTCAAAAGGTTTTTGCAAATTATGTCGTAGCTCGCGTTTCAGTTCTACTATTTAGATATGTTCCTAGAGAAAAATTAGTTGAAAGTTGATAGTAGCAATTATGCGGACTAGGTCCGTAAACTGAGGATTGTCCTCATTGCTTCTTAGAAGGCTTATGTCCTTAATGCACCGCTCAGTGTGCTAAACCTCGAACGTTGTCTGTGGATGTTGCGAACATCTGACATACACGTTTTGATGACTACATGATAGTTCAGTGCGTAATGCTAAATGGTTTAGAATTGAGGCACCAAAGATGTTTTGAAACGTCGCGAAACATATGAGATGTTTTAAGGGCTGAAATTGGGATTTCAGGCTCGTACCCACGTCAAGAGGTATAAAGACCTCCGACGATTTTCTTAACCTGCAGACTAAGGGAGAAAAGCTCAATTGTTGAGCTTGTGCTCAGATTGTCTGAGTACAACAATCATTTTAATCAAGTGGGAGTTGATCTTCCAGATAAGATAGTGATGTTTCTCCAAAGTCATTACCACCAAGCTGCTAGAGCTTCGTGATGAACTATAATATATCAGGGACATATATGATGATCCTTGAGATATTCGCGATGTTTGACACCGCGAAAGTAGAAATCAAGAAGGAGCATCAATTGTTGATGGTTGGTGAAACCACTAGTTTCAAGAAGGGCAAGGGAAAGAAGGGATACTTCATGAAATGGCAATTCAGCTGCTGCTCTAGTGAAGAAACCCAAGGTTGAACCCAAACCCGAGACTAAGTGCTTCTGTAATAAGGGGAACAGCCACTGGAGCAGAATTACCCTAGATACTTGGTAGATGAGAAGGCTGGCAAAGTCGGTAGAAGTATATTGGATATACATTGTGTTAATGTGTACTTTACTAGTACTCCTAGTAGCACCAGGGTATTAGATACCGGTTCGGTTGCTAAGTGTTAGTAACTCGAAACAAAAGGCTACGGAATAAACAGAGACTAGCTAAAGGTGAGCTGACGATATGTGTTGGAAGTGTTTCCAATGTTGATATGATCAAGCATCGCACGCTCCCTCTACCATCGAGATTGGTGTTTGTGTTGAGCATAGACATGATTGGATTATGTCTGTCGCAATACGGTTATTCATTTAAGGAGAATAATGGTTACTCTATTTATTTGAATAATACCTTCAATGGTCTTACACCTAAAATGAATAGTTTATTGAATCTCGATCGTAGTGATACACATGTTCATGCCAAAAGATAGTAATGATAGTACCACCTACTTGTGGCACTTCCACTTAAGTCATATCGGTATAAAACGCATGAAGAAGCTCCATGTTGATGGATCTTTGGGCTCACTCATTTTGAAAAGTTTGAGACATGCGAACCATGTCTATTGGTGTATATGCATGAAGAAACTCCATGCAAATGGACCGTTTGGAATCACTTGATTTTGAATCACTTGAGACATGCAAATCATACCACATGGGCAAGATGACTGAAAGCCCCGGTTTCAGTAAAATGGAACTGGAAAGCAACTTGTTGGAAGTAATATATTTTGATGTGTGCAGTCCAATGAATGCTGAGGCGTGTAGTGGATATCGTTATGATCTTACTTCACAGATGATTTGAGTAGATGTTGAGTATATTTACTTGATGAATCACGAGTCTGAATTATCGAAAGGTTCAAGTAATTTCAGTGTGAAGTTAAAAGATCATCATGACAAGAGGATAAAAGATCTATGATATGATCATAGAGATGAATATCTGAATTACGAGTTTGGCACAAAATTGTGGAAATTGTTTCACAACTAATACAGCCTGGAACACCATAGTGTGATGGTGTGTCCGAACATCATAACTGCACCCTATTGGATATGATGCATACCATGATGTCTCTTATCGAATTACCACAATAGTTTATGGGTTAAGCATTAGAGACAACCACATTCACTTTAAATAGGGCACCACGTAATTCCGATGAGATGACACCGTATGAACTATGGTTTAGAGAAACCTAAACTGTCATTTCTTAAAAGTTTGGGGCTGCGACGCTTATATGAAAAAGTTTCAGGCTGATAAGTTCGAACCCAAAGCGGATAAATGCATCTTCATAGGACACCCAAAACAGTTGGGTATACCTCCTGTCTCAGATCCGGAAGCAATAAGGGATTGTTTCTAGAATCGGGTCCTTTCTCGAGGAAAAGTTTCTCTCGAAAGAATTGAGTGGTAGGATAGTGGAGACTTGATGAGGTTATTGAACCGTCTCTTCAACTAGTGTGTAGCAGGGCACAGGAAGTTGTTCCTGTGGCACCTACATCAATTGAAGTGGAAGCTTATGATAGTGATCATGAAACTTCGGATCAAGTCACTCCCAAACCTCGTAGGATGACAAGGATGCGTACTACTTCAGAGTAGTACGTAATCCTGTCTTGGAAGTCATGTTGCTAGACAACAATGAACCTACGAGCTATGGAGAAGCGATGGTGGGCCCGGATTCCGATAAATGGCTCGAGGCCATAAAATCCGAGAGAGGATCCATGTATAAAACAAAGTATAGACTTTGGAAGAACTACTTGATGGTCGTAAGGCTGTTGAGTGCATATGGATTTTAATAGGAAAACGGACAATGATGGTAAATGTCACCATTAAGAAAGCTCGACTTGTCGTTAAGATGTTTTCCGACAAGTTCAAGGAGTTGACTGCGATGAGACTTTCTCACTCGTAGCGATGCTAAGAGTCTGTCGGAATTATATTAGCGATTACTGCATTATTTATGAAATCTTGCAGATAGGATGTCAAAACATTGTTTCCTCGACGTTTTTTTTGAGGAAAGGTTGTATGTGATACAAACCGGATGGTTTTGTCAAAGATGCTAATAAGTATGCAAAGCCCCAGCAATCCTTCTGAGGACTGGAGTAAGCATCTCGGAGTTGGAATGTATGCTTTAATGAGATGATCAAAGATTTTGGTGTATACAAACTTTATGAGAAACTTGTATTTCCAAAGAAGTGAGTGGGAGCACTATAGAATTTCTGATGAGTATATGTTTTAACATATTGTTGATCGGAAATGACGTAGAATTTCTGGAAAGCATGTAGGGTTATTTGGAAAGTGTTTTCAATGGAAAACCTGGATTAAGCTACTTGAGCATTGAGCATAAAGATCTATAAGGATAGATCAAAACACTTAATGGTACTTTCAAATGAGCACATACCTTGACATGATCTTGAAGTTGTTCAAGATGGATCAGTCAAAGAAGGAGTTCTTGCCTGAGTTGTAAGGTATGAAGTTAAAGACTTAAAGCTCGACCACGGCAGAATAAAGAGAAAGGACGAAGGTCGTCCCCTATGCTTAAGACATAGGCTCTACAGTATGCTATGCTGTGTACCGCACCTGAAATGTGCCTTGCCATGAGTCAGTCAAGGGGTACAAGAGTGATCTAAGAATGGATCACAGGACAGCGGTCAAAGTTATCCTTAGTAACTAGTGGACTAAGGAATCTTCTCGATTATGGAGGTGGTAAAAGAGTTCGTTGTAAAGGGTTACGCCGATGCAAACTTTGACACTAATCCAGATTATTCTGAGTAGTAAACTGGATTCGTATAGTAGAACAGTTATTTGGAATAAGCTCCAAATAGAACGTGGTAGCTGCATCTAGGAGATGACATAGAGATTTGTAAAGCACACACGGATCTGAAAGGTTCAGACCCGTTGACTAAAACCTCTCTCACAAGCAACATGATCAAACCCAGAACTCAATGAGTGCTAATCACATAGTGATGTGAACTAGATTATTGACTCTAGTAAACTCTTTGGATGTTGGTTACATGGCGATGTGACCTGTGAGCGTTAATCACATGGCGATGTGAACTAGATTATTGACTCTAGTGCAAGTGGGAGACTGTTGGAAATATGCCCTAGAGGCAATAATAAATTGGTTATTATTATATTTCCTTGTTCATGATAATCGTTTATTATCCATGCTAGAATTGTATTGATAGGAAACTCAGATACATGTGTGGATACATAGACAACACCATGTCCCTAGTAAGCCTCTAGTTGACTAGCTCGTTGATCAATAGATGGTTACGGTTTCCTGACCATGGACATTGGATGTCGTTGATAGCGGGATCACATCATTAGGAGAATGATGTGATGGACAAGACCCAATCCTAAGCCTAGCACAAGATCATGTAGTTCGTATGCTAAAGCTTTTCTAATGTCAAGTATCATTTCCTTAGACCATGAGATTGTGCAACTCCTGGATACCGTAGGAGTGCTTTGGGTGTACCAAACATCACAACGTAACTGGGTGACTATAAAGGTGCACTACGGGTATCTCCGAAAGTGTCTGTTGGGTTGGCACGAATCGAGACTGGGATTTGTCACTCCGTGTAAGCGGAGAGGTATCTCTGGGCCCACTCGGTAGGACATCATCATAATGTGCACAATGTGATCAAGGAGTTGATCACGGGATGATGTGTTACGGAACGAGTAAAGAGACTTGCCGGTAACGAGATTGAACAAGGTATCAGGATACCGACGATCGAATCTCGGGCAAGTATTGTACCAATAGACAAAGGGAATTGAATACGGGATTGATTAAGTCCTTGACATCGTGGTTCATCCGATGAGATCATCGTGGAACATGTGGGAGACAACATGGGTATCCAGATCCCGCTGTTGGTTATTGACCGGAGAACGTCTCGGTCATGTCTGCATGTCTCCCGAACCCGTAGGGTCTACACACTTAAGGTTCGATGACGCTAGGGTTGTAAAGGAAGTTTGTATGTGGTTACCGAATGTTGTTTGGAGTCCCGGATGAGATCTCGGACGTCACGAGGAGTTCCGGAATGGTCCGGAGGTAAAGATTTATATATGGGAAGTCCTGTTTTGGTCACCGGAAGAGTTTCGGGGTTTATCGGTAACGTACCGGGACCACCGGGAGGGTCCCGGGGGTCCACCAAGTGGGGCCACCAGCTCCGGGGGGGCACATGGGCTGTAGGGAGTGTTCCTTGGCCTACATGGGCCAAGGGCACCAGTCCCACAAGAGCCCATGGCGCCTAAGAGGTGGGAAAGGGGCAAACCCTAATGGGATATGGGCCTTAGGGCCCATATTGGTGCGCCTCCTTCTCCCATCCCCTCTTGGCCGCCACCCTTGTTCCCCATCTAGGGCTGCCGCCCCCCCTAGGGGTGGGAACCCTAGAGGGGGCGCAGCCCCTCCCCTTCCCTATATATATTGAGGCATTGGGCAGCCCACAACACGCGATTCGATCTCTCGTTGGTGCAGCCCTGCATCTCTCTCTCCCTCCTCTTCTGTGGTGCTTGGCGAAGCCCTGCAGGATTGCCACGCTCCTCCATCACCACCACGCCGTTGTGCTGCTGCTGGATGGAGTCTTCCTCAACCTCTCCCTCTCTCCTTGCTGGATCAAGGCGTGGGAGACGTCACTGGGCTGCACGTGTGTTGAACGCGGAGGTGCCGTGCGTTCGGCACTTGGTCATCAGTGATTAGAATCACGACGAGTACGACTCCATCAACCCCGTTCACTTGAACGCTTCCGCTTAGCGATCTACAAGGGTATGTAGATGCACTCTCCTTCCCCTCGTTGCTGGTCTCTCCATAGATAGATCTTGGTGACACGTAGGAAAATTTTGAATTTCTGCTACGTTACCCAACATGATGTTCACCCTGCCGCCATCATCAGTGTGTTCCATCAGAACGTGCGTAACCGCAAGATGCGCGAAGAGCTGGCAATGAACAAGGTGAAAGACATGGCAGAACTCTATGTTCTTGTGGACAGATGTGCCCGGGCTGAAGAGCGAAGGAAGTACCTCAGCGAAGATGCCGGCGTGGAAACCGACTCCTCAGATGAGGATACTGCCGCCCCGGCAAAGAAAGGCCGGCGCCGCAACAGGAAGCGCAAAGGTAAAGCCGTGCTTGCCGTCGAGGGATCTGACGACGCTGGCTCCGCCAAGAAAACCAAGGCAGATGACCCCGGCAAGGAAATTGCCAGATGTGTCGCCTGCCGGGCCTTGGCGGCTGCTGAGAAGCCAGGAAACTCCGACAAGCAATACTGCAAGATCCATCGCACCAAAGGCCATGATCTCCAGAACTGCCGATAGGTTGAGCTGCTAGCTGAGAAGCAGAGGGCTGAATATGAGAGGCGGGACAAGGATAAAGGCCAGGACGGTGCTGAAGGGTCTGGCAAGAAGCGTGACGGCCAGGCGGGCCGTCGCGACAAAGATAAACAGCAGGAGAGGCCCACCCGGGGCCGTGACAAAAAGCCAGAAGACGATGATCACGAAGAGGACGATGAGTCTGGTGACCAAGAATTTCAGAAAGCTACAGAGGCCATGTGCGTCGATGGCGGCGCCTCGCTGCATACCTCTCACCGCCAGCTTAAACAGTGGGCGCGTGAGATTACAGCGGCAGAGCCGTCGTTTGATGCCCAAAGGCTGCTGAAGTGGTCCGGCACACCTATCATTTTTGACACTAAGGATCACCCTGATCGCACTACTGCAGTCGGGTGCTTTCCATTGTTGGTTTCACCAACAATACGCAACCTCAAGGTGACAAAGATGCTAGTCGATGGCGGGGCCGGTCTGAATTTAATCTCGCCTGCCGTGATCGAGAAACTGCAGATTCCTGATGAAGACCTCGAAGAGACGGGCACGTTTCAGGGGGTCAACCCAGGAAGAAGTCAACCAAAGGGAAAGGTCATGTTGCCCGTGACTTTTGGGAGTGATCTGAACTATAGGACAGAAAGGATTGTGTTCGACGTTGCCAAGATCCCCTTGCCTTACAACAGGATCCTTGGCCACGCAGCGCTGGCCAAGTTCATGGCGGCGTCACATTACGCCTACAACACCCTGAAGATGCCGGGGCCTGTGACGATCATCACCGTCCCATCAGACAAGAAGGATGCGCTAATTTGCGCTGACCAACTCTACCAACAAGCAGTTGCAGCAGCCGCCACTGCTAAGGCGCTTGCTCCTGCTGCTGGAGCCCTAGGAAAGAAAAAGAAGAAGACCGGTGAGACCTCAGGCACCCACTCCGGCAAGCGCACCTCTTTGGAGTGTAGTGCTCCCGTCGAGGACGTGCCAGAGAGCTCCACTGGCAGAAACAAGAAATCCAGGGCCACACTGCCGGGAACCAAGAAGGTTTTTGTCAAGGAGGACAGCATGGGAGGGGCTTTCACCATAAGCTCCTCCCTTGATGACAAATAGGAAGACGCGCTCGTCACCTTCCTGCGGGCGGATGTCGATGTGTTTGCATGGCAAGCATCTGACATCCCCGGCGTTCCTAGGGAGGTGATTGAGCACCACCTTGCTGTCTGTCCTCATGCGCGGCCCATCAAGCAGAAGGTCAGAAAGCAAGCCTTGGAACGACAAGAGTTCATCACAGAGGAGATCCGGAAACTGGAAGCAGCGGGTTTGGTAAGAGGAGTGCTCCATCCAGCGTGGTTGGCCAATCCAGTGGTAGTGCGCAAGGCAAATGGGAAGTGGAGGCTGTGTATCGATTACACAGATATCAATAAGGCTTGTCCTAAAGACCCCTTCCCATTGCCGCGCATCGACCAGATTGTTGACTCCACGGCTAGGTGTGATCTGCTGTCATTCCTCGATGCCTACTCCGGCTACCACCAGATCTTCATGACAAGAGAAGACAAAGAGAAAACGGCATTCATCACCCCATGTGGTACGTATTGTTTCATACAGATGCCTTTCGGGTTGAAGAGTGCTGGTTCAACGTTTGCAAGGGCGGTCCAGATTGGTTTTGAACCCCAGCTCCATAGAAATATGGAAGCTTATATGGATGATATAGTGGTCAAAACCAAGAACAGGGCAACGCTCATACTGGATTTACAAGAAACATTTGCAAACCTACGCAAGATCAATCTCAAGATGAACCCTGAGAAGTGCGTCTTCAGCGTCCCGTCTGGCAAGCTTCTCGGGTTCTTTGTGTCGCAGCGCGGGATAGAGGCCAATCCGGACAAGATCAAAGCTATAGAGAAGATGGAAGCACCCAAGCGAGTCAAGGATGTGCGTCGGCTTGCTGGTTGCGTTGCCGCCATGAGCAGGTTCATTTCCAAGTCCGCCGAGCGCGCCCTTCCCTTTTTCAAGATTTTGAAAAAGGCAGGCCCGATGGAGTGGACACCAGAAGCCAAAGTAGCATTGCAAGATTTGAAGAGGTACCTCTCCTCCGCGCCAATACTAGTTGCGCCTAGGCCACGAGAACCGTTGCTGCTATACTTGACGGCAACGAACCAGGTGGTCAGCGCCGCACTAGTGGCGCAGAGAGAAATTGGTGACGAGGTAATAGCAGCGACTGAGCCCAATGCCACCAATGCAAAGACGACACAGCCAGTTGGAGTGCCGTCGAAGAAGAAAATGATGCAGCACCCGGTCTACTTTGTTAGTTCCCTCCTACAGGGGGCTAGATCAAGGTACTCCGGTGTGCAGAAACTGCTCTTCGGCCTTCTTATGGCCTCGAGGAAGCTGTGTCACTACTTCCAAGCGCACGAAATCACTGTCGTCACTCGCCTCCCTCTGCAACGGATATTGCACAATCCAGACGCAATAGGAAGAATTGTAGAGTGGGCACTAGAACTGTCCAGCTTTGGCCTCAAGTTTGAGAGTACCTCGACGATTCAAAGCCGAGTCCTGGCGGAGTTTGTTGCAGAATGGACCGCGACGCCTGACGAAGAAGCCCAAGAGACTGCTCTCCCTGGCAAGGAGGCAAGTTGTGACTAGATCATGTACTTTGATGGAGCTTTCTCCTTATAGGGCGCCGGGGCTGGCGTACTGCTTGTCGCGCCCACCGGAGAGCACCTCAAGTACGTGATCCAGATGCACTTCCCCAAGGAGGTGTCAACAAACAATACGGCTGAGTACGAAGGGCTGCTTGCTGGTCTTAGGATCGCGGCGGACCTCAGAATCAAGAAACTCGTCGTCAGGGGCGACTCGCAACTTGTCATCAAGCAAGTCAACAAGGATTACCAGAGCCCGTTGATGAAGGCCTACGTCGATGAAGTGAGAAAGCTGAAATAGCGTTTTGACGGTATACAGGCAGAACACGTTCCCCGAGCGGAGAATGACATCGCCGATTACCTGTCAAAACGCGCTGCCCTCAAGCTACCTGTGGAACCAGGTACCTTTGTGCTTCGGCTAACTCAGCCATCCGTTGATCCATCAATAGAGCAGAACAAGAAGAGAAAATCAGGGCCCGGCAAGTACTTTCCCGCCGAGCTCCCCGAAGCCGCCAGCAAGGATGTTGCCGGAGACACTGAGCCCGCCACAGGACGGCTAGCTCCGATGGAGCATCAAGCTCTTGCCGTGGAGACAACCGCTCCTATAGCAGAGGAAATGCCTTTAGTCCTCGCCGTCGAGCCCCAGGCTCCAGTGTGGGCACAACATACCGTCCGATTCCTCCAAACAAGGGAACTTCCTGAGGAGTAGGAAGAAGCGGAAAAAGTAGCCCGTCGCTCTACTATGTACCAGTTCGTCGATGACGTCCTGTACAGAAAGAGGCCGAACGGTGTGAAATTGAAGTGTATCCCTCGAGAGGAAGGACTAGGGCTGTTGGCGGAGATACATGGAGGCGTATGTGGATCCCACATAGGGTCGAGGGCCCTTGCCGGCAAAGCGTTTCGGCAAGGCTTCTTCTGGCCCACCGCCCTCCAGGATGCGACGACACTAGTCACCAGGTGTGAAGCGTGTCAGTTCCATTCAAAGAAGCTTCATCAGCCAGCTCAAGCCCTTCAAACCATTCCTCTCTCCTGGCCTTTCTCGGTCTAGGGGCTCGACATACTAGGCCCTTTCCCCTGCGCTGTCAGGGGCTTTGAGTACTTGTACGTTGCAATCAACAAGTTCACAAAGTGGCCAGAAGTGGAAGCAGTGAGGAAGGTCACAGCACAATCAGCCATCAAGTTCTTCAAAGGACTGGTGTGCCGTTTTGGTGTACCCAATAGGGTCATCACCGACAACGGTATGCAGTTCACAAGCCACACCTTCATGCAATATATTCAAGACCTCGGCAGCAAGGTCTGTTTCGCTTCCGTTGCTCACCCATGAAGCAATGGTCAAGCTGAGAAGGCAAATGCTGAAGTACTGCGAGGCCTGAGGACAAAGACCTTTGACAGACTGCACAAGAGTGGAAGGCGCTGGATTGATGAATTGTCGGCGGTTCTTTGGTCAATCAGAACAACACCAAATCGAGCCACCAGCCAGACACCCTTTGCCCTGGTATACGGGGCAGAAGCAGTTCTCCCCACGGAACTCATATACGGGTCACCTCGAGTACTCGCTTATGACGAGCTTGAGCAAGAGCAATTGCGGCAAGATGACGCAACACTCCTTGAGGAAGATCGTCTTCGGGCGGCTGTGAGAGCAGCCCGCTACCAGCAAGCCTTGCGCCGCTACCATAGCCGCAAGGTTCATGCCCGAAGCTTTGAGGAAGGCGACCTTGTTCTTCGGCGCGTTCAATCGGCCAAGAATTCCAACAAGTTGATGCCAAAGTGGGAAGGCCCTTATCGGGTAATACGAGTCACCAGGCCTGGCGCAGTCCGCCTGGAGACCGAAGATGCCATTCCAGTGAGTAACTCCTAGAACATTGAGCATCTTCGCAAGTTTTACCCGTGAGGCGCGACTTGCCGGCCCCCCCGGCAATCCACCTTTTGTACGAGCCTTGCCGATGACGCATGTAACCCTTTGTACAAAGCCAGGCGCAGACCCTGAGCATAAATAAACGAAGCGCTGGCGCCCTAAGTTATAGCATGCATGCTAGGTCGAGTCTCGTCCTTGGTTAGGGTTGATAGTGCTTAGCGGCGACTAACCCCTAGCTTAGAGGTCGAGTGTGCGTCTCTTTGTCTTTCTTTTGTCTTCTTTGGTTCACAGGACACACAGATATCCTTGCCGAACCACTTGGGGAGAAAAAAAGGAACAGACCAGCATCTAGGCCCCGGCAAGCCAGTATTGCCGGGGGCTGCAAGAGCAAAGATTCACCCACGGCAAACCAGGGTTGTCGGGGGCTGCAGCTTCAGATAAGTTCTTCATCCCTTATCATGCATTCCATTTTGGACTGAGGTATGTGAAACCTCATTTTTCCTTAAGCTACCGTGCTCCCCTAACTCTGGGCCCTAGGGCTCGTTCCTGGGACCAAGTTTGGTCGTAGTCGCGGCAGCGAAAGGATGAAACAAGGAGCCTGAACCCGCCTCATCCCTGCCTCCGCCAAAGGCGTGAGAAAGGTCGAGCGAAGTGGGGAGACAGCAAGGCCTGTTGCCGGGCGACAAAGTGTTTATGTTAGAGATATCAAGGATTTACTCCTTGTCGTGGGTTCCACCCGCAAATAAATGACCCGGCAAGCATCCCTTTTTCATTAAAAACATTCCACTCAGGTACAGTCCGTAGGGAATGAAAAACATGAATGAAGGGATTACAAGTTTTAAATTCAACAAAGGCCCGAAGGCTTACAAACTAAAAAGAGATAAGGTGCCCGTAATCCCTTTCTTGTCCCTCTCCTTAGGAGCCAGGTCAAGGAGGCGAGAAGGGCAAAAGGAGCACCTAGGCGAGCTACGGGTGGCAGAAGACGCAGAGAGAACATCTTGGTGGCCGTGCAAAGGCTGGATGGTGATGGCGGCGCCGGAAGCAGAGCTCGAAGACGAGGCGGCAGGACATCAGCACGCGTCGAAGGCAGCGGTGCCTGCGTACTCCAACTTGACGGCCTTGCCGCCCGCCTTCTTCCTCTTCCGCAGCCTCCCAACGCCAGCCGCCCAAGGAGACGACCCCGAGAAGTTCAAGGAGCCGGCGACACGGATGATGGGGTCGCCGGTGCCGCATGGAGCGGCACCCGACACCTAGTCGGACCCGTCATCCTGCCGCCTACCGCCCTCGTTGTCGCTGCCGCTGTCCTCCTCGTCACTCCCGCCCAAGGAGGAGTCTTCACTATCAGAAGAGCTCTCCACGCAGCACCTTGTATGAGTCCCAAAGTGCCCGAAGACCTTGACGGAGAGAAGGCCACCCTCCATCAGCTTAAAATGGAGAGTGAGCCCCTCCGTCAAGCTGTGGATATGAGCAAACGTCTTCCATCCCCGACGAAGATACATCACATGGGGAGCGGGGAAGTCGACGCGGACCCGCGTGCCACTGATCCCGCAGCCCCTCATGTGCAGCCGCAATGACTCCGGCGGATCCAGCTCCATCTCCCGCGCAAATGGAGTCGGGAGACGAAGGCGACGTCGCGGCGGCCGGCGCAGCCTGACAAAGAAATCACAAGGGTCATCCCCAACATGGCCCTCCATTGGAGGGAGAGCTGCTGGCGGAGGCGAGGCCGACGCGCCACCCCGTCCTCCTCTTCCCTGAGCGCCCCGGCCTCGCCCATGGCCTCGCCCCCTCCCCCTTCCCCTCGCGGCTGGCTCTGCCACCGCAGGCGCAGGAGAAGGAGGGACGCGTTGTCGAGCGGGACCCTCGCCGCCACCATTGAAGGACCGGGATTCCCTCTCTCCATGACGGATGGAAGGGAGGAGCAGAAGCTGAAGGAAGAAGAAGATGAAAGAATGCGGGACGCCATCCCCCTCCCGCTCTTTATAAAGGAGCGGGGTTGGGGCTCGGCCGCCCCGCTCGGCCAATCGAGATACGGAAGGCGCAGGGAGCCAGGACCGACCTGCCGCCCCAACCAGCGACGGCCCGGTTTCCCGCCTCCACCGTTTGCCACCCCAAGCGCATGGGAGACACGTGGCAGACGTGCAGAACCGAGGGGACGGGTGAGGCGACCTCTCCACACCCCGTGATCGTGGGGAGTGGACGCCTTGAAGACCGCGCCTCAGCCCCATTCAGTAAATGGGCCGCGCCTCCACGCCTCCCTCCGTTTATGGGGAAGGCGCGAACCGCCCCTTCACTATGATGTGACACATGCGTGCAGAGACCAACCCCACGCATGCTTCCCACGTCACGCCCACCTCCCCATGCCGTGCCACGCGCGCGAGTCGTGGGAAGCGCAGCGCGCGAAGAATCTTACCGCGGTAAAAACCGCCCCGCCTGCCCGCACACTGTTTCTAGGCCTGACCCAACAACGCGTTGTGATTATGTGTGGCCCAGGCCCGGGGGCTCCTATCGGTGTACAAAAAGAGGGGTGCACTTTTTGTACCCCTATAACTGTGCACGGGTAGTCAGAGCCGCGGGCACCACCACACCAAGCAAGGCAAGGGAGGTGAGCCAGGGTAAGACCGAAGCTCAAGGGAACTAGGACAATGCCAAGGCCAAAACCACGAAGAACAAAGGAGACGAAGCGGACTCCCCCGGCAAGATCCTTGCCGGGAGACAGTTTTAGCAACCCCGGCAAGACCCTTGCCGCGACAACTCGCCCCACACCTATGTAGCAAATCACCCTTGAGTCCACTACCCCCATGGGCCAAGGATTTGGGTGACATCCCCGTGGTGGCATGCAGATCTTTGTGAAGACATTCAAGATCAGATACGTACAATAGAAGATGACGACCCTTGGCGGGATCCTAGCCGAGGAAGACCACAAGTTCCCCGGCAAGCGCCTTGCCGGGGATGACAGCAGGCGTCCTGGCAAGACCCTCGCCGGGGCCCCGGCAAGGCCCTTGCCAAGAACATCCGCAGGGCCACCATCAGGCCCACGCCGACTAAACCTCCACCACCGTACGCATGCGGCTGCCGACCCAACCAGCTGGGCAGGCACCTACGTGCCGGCATGCAGATCTTCGTGAAGACCCTCCACTGCGCCACCTCAGCTTCCTGCCTACCTACATGGCATCACAAGCATCGCTGGCAGGGCGCGTGTCGACACAAGAAGGAGCGGCGACGGACGAGACAGGTTTCTCCCCCGTCCCCGATAAAGCAAGGACACCTAAGCAAGACACATTAAATGCGCCTTGTCATGTAATGCGAGGGATAACCTCGCGTCACTGTACCCTTTCCACCTCCTGCATGCCACTGTGGCAACCCCATTTTCTATAAAAGGAGGCCCGAGGTGACCAGGAGGAGGATTCGGCTTTTTTGGAGCTCCTAATGCCCCAGAGCTAGCTCAAGAACAGGAATATACACCCACCAAAGCAGGAGTAGGGTTTTACGCATCCTCACGGCCCGAACCTGGATAAACAAACTGTGTACTATCTGTTTGATCCGCTCTTCTCACGACCCCGCGCCCCGCTAACCGTAGTAGGGATTCTTGTGATCCCATAGGTGTCGTTCCCACCGACACTAGATGTTGCTAAACCCACTATTTTGGATTTCAAGGAATTTAATTATGAAAATTGCTCTTTGATTGATTGTATTTCCTTGTTGCAATCCGGGCTAAATTCTCCCCACGCTTATAGTCAAAATAAAGCGTTTACTAAACATATCCTTGATGCCTTGATGCAATGTTATGAAGAAAAACTTGAATTGGAAGTTTCTATCCCTAGAAAACTTTATGATGAGTGGGAACCAACTATTAAGATTAAAATTAAAGATCATGAATGCTATGCTTTATGTTATTTGGGTGCTAGTGTTTCCACGATTCTAAAGACTTTGTGTGATTTGTTAGGTTTCTGTGATTTTGATGATTGCTCTCTAAACTTGCACATTGCGGATTCCACTATTAAGAAACATATGGGAAGAATTAATGATGTTCTTATTTTTGCAAATAGGAATTATATACCCATATATTTTATTGTTCTTGACATAGATTGCAATCCTTCATGTCCTATTATTCTTGGTAGACCTTTCCTTAGAACGATTGGTGCAATTATTGATATGAAGGAAGGAAATATTAGATTCCAATTTCCATTAAGGAAAGGCATGGAACACTTTCCTAGGAATAAAATAAAATTACCTTATGAATCTATTATGAGAGCCACTTATGGATTGCCTACCAAAGATGGCAATACCTAGATCTATCCTTGCTTTTATGCCTAGCTAGGGGCGTTAAACGATAGCGCTTGTTGGGAGGCAACCCGATTTTATTTTTATTCCTTGCTTTTTGATCCTGTTTAGTAATAAATAATTTATCGAGCCTCTTTTTTGGTTGAGTTTTTTTCTGTTTAATTAGTGTTTGTGCCAAGTAGAACCGTTGGGAAGACTTGGGGAAAGTCTTGTTACACTTGCTGTAAAAAACAGAAACTTTAGCGCTCACGAGAACTGCTGCCATTTTTATTTGGAAATTTATATTTAGTTAATTCTTTTTTCAGATGATTAATATATAAATTACTCACGTCCAGCAATTTATTTTAGAATTTTTGGGGTTCCATATCTTGTGCTAGCTACAGATCACTACAGACTGTTCTGTTTTTGGTAGATTCTGTTTTTCGTGTGTTGTTTGCTTATTTTGAGGAATATATGGCTAGTAAAATAGTTTATAAACCATAGATAAGTTGGAATAAAGTAGGTTTAACACCAATATAAATAAAGAATGAGTTCATTACAGTACTTTGAAGTGGTATTTTGTTTTCTTTCGCTAACGGAGCTCACGAGATTTTCTACTTTGAGTTTTGTGTTGTGAAGTTTTCAAGTTTTGGGTAAAGATTTGATGGATTATGGAAAAAGGAGTGGCAAGAGCCTAAGCTTGGGGATGACCATGGCACCCCCAAGATAATCTAAGGACACCTAAAATCCAAAGCTTGGGGATGCCCCGGAAGGCATCCCCTCTTTCGTCTACTTCTATCGGTAACTTTACTTGGAGCTATATTTTTATTCACCACATGATATGTGTTTTGCTTGGAGCGTCTTGTATGATTTAAGTCTTTGCTTTTTAGTTTACCACAATCATCCTTGCTGTACACACCTTTTGAGAGAGCCATACATGATTTGGAATTTGCTAGAATACTCTATGTGCTTCGCTTATATCTTTTGAGTTATATAGTTTTGCTCTAGTACTTCACTTATATCTTTTAGAGCATGGTGGTGGATTTGTTTTATAGAAACTATTGATCTCTCATGCTTCACTTAGATTATTTTGAGAGTCTTAAATAGCATGGTAATTTGCTTAAAATTCTAATATGCTAGGTATTCAAGATTAGTAAAATTTTCTTATGAGTGTTTTGAATACTAAGAGAAGTTTGATGCTTGATGCTTGTTTTGAGATATGGAGGTAATAATATCAAAGTCCTGCTAGTTGAGTAGTTGTGAAATTGAGAAATGCTTGTGTTGAAGTTTGCAAGTCCTGTAGCATGCACGTATGGTAAACATTATGTAACAAATTTGAAACATGAGGTGTTATTTAATTGTCCTCCTTATGAGTGGCAGTTGGGGACGATCGATGGTCTTTTCCTACAAATCTATCCCCCTAGGAGCATGCGCATAGTGCCGAGGTTTTTGATGACTTGTAGTTTTTTGCAATAAGTATGTGAGTTATTTATGACTAATGTTGAGTCCATGGATTATACGCACTCTCACCCTTCCATCCTTGCTAGCCTCTTCGGTACCGTGCATTGCCCTTTCTCACATTGAGAGTTGGCGCAAACTTCGCCGGTGCATCCAAACCCCGTGATATGATACACTCTTTCACACATAAACCTCCTTTTATCTGCCGCAAAACAGCCACCATACCTACCTATTATGGCATTTCCATAGCCATTCCGAGATATATTGCCATGCAACTTTCCACCATTCCGTTTATCATGACACATTCATCATTGCCATATTGCTTAGCATGATCATGTAGTTGACATAGTATTTGTGGCAAAGCCACCTTTCATAATTCTTTCATACATGTCACTCTTGGTCCATTGCATATCCCGGTACACCGCCAGAGGCATTCATATAGAGTCATCTTTTGTTCTAGCATCGAGTTGTAATCACTGAGTTGTAAATAAATAGAAGTGTGATGATAATCATTTTCTAGAGCATTGTCCCAAGTGAGGAATTATATAAAAAACAGAAAGGCCATATAAAAAAAGAGAAAGGCCAAAAAAATGAGAGAAAAAGAGAGAAGGGACAATGTTACTATCCTTTGCCACACTTGTGCTTCAAAGTAGCACCATAATCTTCATGATAGAGAGTCTCTTGTTTTGTCACTTTCATATACTAGTGGGAATTTTTCATTATAGAACTTGGCTTGTATATTCCAACAATGGGCCTCCTCAAGTGCCCTAGGTCTTCGTGAGCAAGCAAGTTGGATGCACACCCACTTAGTTTCTTGTGTTGAGCTTTCATACATTTATAGCTCTAGTGCATCCGTTGCATGGCAATCCCTACTCCTTGCATTAACATCAATCGATGGGCATCTCCATAGCCCATTGATTAGCCTCGTTGATGTGAGACTTTCTCCTTTTTTGTCTTCTCCACATAATCCCCTCATTATATTCTATTCCACCCATAGTGCTATGTCCATGGCTCGCGCTCATATATTGCGTGAAAGTTTATAGGTTTGAGATTACTAAAGTATGAAACAATTGCTTGGCTTGTGATCGGGGTTGTGCATGATGAGAGCATTCTTATGTGACGAAAATGGAGCATTACTAAAATATATGATTTTGTAAGGACGAACTTTGTTTGGCCATGTTATTTTGAGAAGACATAATTGCTTAGTTAGTATGCTTGAAGTATTATTATCTTTATGTCAATATGAAATTTTGTCTTGAATCTTTCGGATTTGAATATTCATAGCACAATTAAGAAGAATTACATTAAAATTATGCCAAGTAGCACTCCGCATGAAAATTTCTGTTTTTATCATTTACCTACTCGAGGACGAGCAGGAATTAAGCTTGGGGATGCTTGATACGTCTCCAACGTATCTATAATTTTTGATTGCTCCATGCTATATTATCTACTGTTTTGGACATTATTGGGCTTTATTATCCACTTTTATATTATTTTTGGGACTAACCTATTAACCAGAGGCCCAGCCCAGAATTGCTATTTTTTGCCTATTTCAGGGTTTTGGAAGAAAAGGAATATCAAACGGAGTCCAAACGGAATGAAACCTTCGGGAACATGATTTTCTCAACAAACAAGACCCAGGAGACTTGGACCCTACGCCAAGACACAAAAGAGGAGGCCACGAGGTAGGGGGCGCGCCTACCCCCCAGGCGCGCCCTCCACCCTCATGGGCCCCCTGTTGCTCCACTTATGTACTCCTTCCTCCTATATATACCTACGTACCCCCAAACGATCAGATACGGAGCCAAAACCCTAATTCCACCGCCGCAACTTTCTTTATCCACGATATCCCATCTTGGGGCCTGTTCCGGAGCTCCGTCGGAGGGGGCATCGATCACGGAGGGCTTCTACATCAACACCATAGCCCCTTCGATGAAGTGTGAGTAGTTCACCTCAGACCTACGGGTCCATAGTTATTAGCTAGATGGCTCCTTCTCTCTTTTTGGATCTCAATACAATGTTCTCCCCCTCTCTTGTGGAGATCTATTCGATGTAATCTTCTTTTGCGATGTGTTTGTTGAGACCGATGAATTGTGGGTTTATGATCAAGTCTATCTATGAACAATATTTGAATCTTCTCTGAATTCTTTTATGTATGATTGGTTATCTTTGCAAGTCTCTTCGAATTATCAGTTTGGTTTGGCCTACTAGATTGATCTTTCTTGCAATGGGAGAAGTGCTTAGCTTTGGGTTCAATCTTGCGGTGTCCTTTCCTAGTGATAGTAGGGGCAGCAAGGCACGTATTGTATTGTTGCCATCGAGGATAACAAGATGGGGTTTTCATCATATTGCATGAGTTTATCCCTCTACATCATGTCATCTTGCTTAAGGCGTTACTCTGTTTCCATGAACTTAATACTCTAGATGCATGCTGGATAGCGGTCGATGAGTGGAGTAATAGTAGTAGATGCAGGAAGGAGTCGGTCTACTTGTCTCGGACGTGATGCCTATATACATGATCATACCTAGATATTCTCATAACTATGCTCAATTCTGTCAATTGCTCAATAGTAATTCGTTCACCCACCGTAGAATACTTATGCTCTTGAGAGAAGCCACTAGTGAAACCTATGGCCCTCGGGTCTATCTTCACCATATTAATCTACCAATACTTAGTTATTTCCTTTGCTTTTTTACTTTGCTTTTATTTTACTTTGCATCTTTATCATAAAAATACCAAAAATATTATCTTATCATATCTATCAGATCTCACTCTCGTAAGTGGCCGTGTAGGGATTGACAACCCCTTATCGCGTTGGCTGCGAGGATTTATTTGTTTTGTGCAGGTGCGAGGGACTCGTGCGTAGCCTCCTACTGGATTGATACCTTGGTTCTCAAAAACTAAGGGAAATACTTACGCTACTTTGCTGCATCATCCCTTCCTCTTCAGGGAAAACCAACGCAGTGCTCAAGAGGTAGCAAGTAATCCTTTAAGGGGCTTGTTCGGGGTATCTTCACCTCGACTAGCAGAGCTCAAGAGGTAGCAAGTACTTCACCTCGACTTACGCTACTTTGCTGCATCATCCCTTCCTCTTCAGGGAAAACCAACGCAGTGCTCAAGAGGTAGCAAGTAATCCTTTAAGGGGCTTGTTCGGGGTATCTTCACCTCGACTAGCAGAGCAAAGAGTTGCTCCTCAACCTACTAAACCTACTGAAAATGAAAATGTCTACTTTGAAATTCCTTCGGGTATGATAGAAAAACTGCTAGCTAATCCTTTTGCAGGAGACGGAACAACGCACCCTGATGAGCACCTAATATATGTGGATGAAGTTTGTGGATTATTTAAGCTTGCAGGTGTACCTTGAGATGTTATTAAGAAGAAGGTCTTCCCTTTATCGAAGGAAGATGCATTGACATGGTATAGGCTATGTGATGATACGGGGTCATGGAACTACAAACGATTGAAATTGGAATTTCATCAGAAGTTTTATCCTATGCATCTTGTTCATCGTGATCGCAATTATATATATAATTTTTGGCCTCGCGAAGGAGAAAGGATCGCTCAAGCTTGGGGGAGGCTTAAATTAATGTTATATTCATGCCCCAATCATGAGCTCTCAAGAGAAATGATTATTCAAAATTTATATGCTCGGCTTTCTGATAACAATCACACCATGCTTGATACTTCTTGTGCTGGCTCTTTTATGACGAAGACTATTGAATTCAAATGGGATTTATTGGAAAGAGTTAAACGCAACTTTGAAGATTGGGACCTCGACTAAGGTAAGGAGTCAGGTATGACACCTAAATTTGATTGTGTTAAATCTTTTATGGATACCGATGTTTTCCGTAAATTTAGCACTAAATATGGACTTGACTCTGAGATAGTAGCTTCTTTCTGTGAATATTTTTCTACTCATGTTGATCTCCCTAGGGAGAAGTGGTTTAAATACCATCCTCCCATAGAAGTAAAAGTAGCTGCACCTATTAAAGTTGAAGAAAAGACTATCACTTATAATGATCCTATTGTTCCTACTGCTTATGTTGAGAAATCACCTTTTCCTGTTAGGATAAAAGATCATGCTAAAGCTTCAACTGTGGTTCATAAAAGCAATATTAGAACCTATACACCTCCTGAGAAAATTAAAGTTGAACCTAATATTGCTATTGTTAAAGATCTCTTGTCTGATAATATTGATGAGCATGTTATTCATTTCCGTGATGAAACTGCTAGAATTGCTAAACCTTGTGCTAAAGATAAACCTAGATCTTTGGTAGGCATGCCTGTTATTTCTGTTAAAATAGGAGATCATTGTTATCATGGCTTATGTGATATTGGTGCCAGTGCTAGGGCTATACCTCATGACTTATACACAGAAATTATGCATGATATTGCACCTGCTGAGATAGAAGATATTGATGTCACAATTAAACTTTCCAATAGAGATACTATTTCACCAATTGGAATTGTTAGAGATGTTGAACTCTTGTGTGGGAAAACTAAATATCCTGCTGATTTTCTTGTTCTTGGTTCCCCACAAGATAGCTTTTGTCCCATTATATTTGGTAGACCCTTCTTGAACACTGTTAATGCTAAGATAGATTGCAAAAAGGATGTTGTTACTATTGGTTTAGGTGATATGTCTCATGAATTTAATTTCTCTAAATTTCATAGACAACACCGTGAAGAGGAATTGCCTAGTAAAGATGAAATTATTGGTCTTGCTTCTATTGTCGTACCTCCTAGTGATCCTTTAGAATAATATTTGCTAGACCATGAAAATGATATGTTTATGAATGAAAGAAGGGAAATAGACGAAGTATTTCTTTAAACAGGAACCCATCCTGAAACACAATTTGCCTGTTGAAATCCTAGGGGATCCTCCTCCACCCAAGGGTGATCCCGTGTTTGAGCTCAAACCGTTACCCGATATACTCTTAAATATGCTTATCTTGATGAGAAAAAGATATATCCTGTTATTATTAGTGCTAACCTTTCGAAGCATGAAGAAGAGATTACTGAAAACTCTGAAGAAGCACCTTGCTGCTATTGGATATACTCTTGATGATCTTAAGGGCATTAGTCCCACTCTATGTCAACACAAAATAAATTTGGAGGAAGATGCCAAACCAGTTTGTGATCATCAACGACGGCCGAATCCTAAGATGAAGGAAGTGGTAAGAAAGGAAATACTAAAGCTTCTTGAGGCAGGTATAATTTATCTTGTTGCTCATAGTCAGTGGGTAAGTCCTGTCCATTGTGTCGCTAAGAAGGGAGGTATTACTGTCGTTCCTAATGATAAAGATGAGTTGATCCCGCAAAGAATTATTACAGGTTATAGGATGGTAATTGATTTCCTAAAATTAAATAAAGCTACTAAAAGGATCATTACCCCTTACCTTTTATCTATCAAATGCTAGAAAGATTATCCAAACATACACAATTTTTGCTTTCTAGATGGTTATTCTGGTTTCTCTCAAATACCTGTGTCAGCCAATGATCAATCAAGGACTAATTTTACTTGCTCTTTTGGTACTTTTGCTTATAGACGTATGCCTTCTGGTTTATGTAACGCACTTGCTACCTTCCAAAGATGCATGATGGCTATATTCTCTGACTTTTGTGAAAAGATTTGTGAGGTTTTCATGGATGATTTTTCCATCTATGGATCCTCTTTTGATGATTGCTTAAGCAACCTTGACCGAGTTTTGCAGAGATGTGAAGAAACTAATCTTGTCTTGAATTGGGAAAAGTGCCACTTTATGGTTAATGAAGGTATTGTCTTGGGGCATAAAGTTTCTGAAAGAGGTATTGAGCTTGATAAAGCCAAGGTTGATGCTATTGAAAAGATGCCATGTCCCAAGGACATCAAAGGTATAAGAAGTTTCCTTGGTCATGCCAGTTTTTATAGGAGGTTCATTAAGGACTTCTCAAAAATTTCTCGGCCTCTGACTAATTTATTACAAAAAGATATACCATTTGTTTTTGATGATGATTGTGTAGAAGCATTTGAAATACTTAAGAAAGCATTGATCTCTGCACCGATTGTTCAGCCACCTGATTGGAATTTACCCTTCGAAATTATGTGTGATGCTAGTGATTATGCTGTAGGTGCTGTTCTAGGGAAAAGAGTTGATAAGAAATTAAATGTTATTCAATATGCTAGTAAAACTCTAGACAATGCTCAGAGAAATTATGCTACTACTGAAAAAGAATTCTTAGCAATTGTATTTGCTTGTGATAAGTTCAGACCTTATATTGTTGATTCTAAAGTAACTATTCACACTGATCATGCTGCTATTAAATATCTTATGGAAAAGAAAGATGCTAAATCTAGACTTATTAGATGGGTTCTCTTGCTAAAAGAATTTGATTTGCATATTATTGATAGAAAGGGAGCTGAGAACCCCGTTGCAGACAACTTGTCAAGGTTAGAAAATGTTCTTGATGGACCACTACCTATTGATGATAGCTTTCCTGATGAACAATTAAATGTCATAAATGCTTCTCATGCCGCTCCATGGTATGCTGATTATGCTAATTATATTGTTGCTAAATTTATACCACCTAGTTTCACATACCAGCAAAAGAAAAAGTTTTTCTATGATTTGAGACATTACTTTTGGGATGACCCATATCTATATAAAGAAGGAGTAGATGGTGTTATTAGACGTTGTGTACCTGAGCATGAGCAGGAACAGATGCTACACAAGTGTCACTCCGAGGCTTATGGAGGACACCATGCTGGAGATAGAACTGCACACAAGGTATTGCAATCCAGTTTTTATTGGCCTACTCTCTTCAAGGATGCCCGTATGTTTGTCTTGTCTTGTGATGAATGTCAAAGAATTGGTAATATTAGTAGACGTCAAGAAATGCCTATGAATTATTCACTTGTTATTGAACCATTTGATGTTTGGGGTTTTGATTATATGGGACCTTTTCCTGCCTCTAATGGATATACACATATTTTAGTTGCTGTTGATTACGTTACTAAGTGGGTAGAAGCTATTCCAACTAGTAGTGCTGATCATAACACTTATATTAAAATGCTTAAAGAAGTTATTTTTCCAAGGTTTGGAGTCCCTAGATATTTAATGACTGATGGTGGTTCACATTTTATTCATGGTGCCTTCCGTAAAATGCTTGCTAAATATGATGTTAATCATAAAATTGCATCTCCTTATCACCCACAGTCTAGTGGTCAAGTAGAATTGAGTAATAGAGAGCTCAAATTAATTTTGCAAAAGACTGTTAATAGATCTAGAAAGTATTGATCCAAGAAACTTGATGACGCATTATGGGCCTATAGAACTGCATATAAAAATCCTATGGGTATGTCTCCGTATAAAATGGTTTATGGAAAAGCATGTCACTTACCTCTCGAACTAGAACATAAGGCTTATTGGGCTATTAAAGAGCTCAATTATGATTTCAAACTTGCTGGTGAGAAGAGGTTATTTGACATTAGCTTACTTGATGAATGGAGAACCCAAGCCTACGAAAATGCCAAGTTGTTTAAAGAAAAAGTCAAAAGATGGCATGACAGAAGAATACAAAAGCGTGAGTTTAATGTAGGTGATTATGTATTATTATACAACTCTCGTTTAAGATTTTTTGCAGGAAAACTTCTCTATAAATGGGAAGGTCCTTATGTTATCGAGGAGGTCTATCATTCCGGTGCCATAAAAATCAACAACTTCGAAGGCACAAATCCGAAGGTGGTGAACGGTCAAAGAATTAAACATTATATCTCAGGTAATCCTATAAATGTTGAAACCAAAGTTATTGAAACCATAACCCCGGAGGAATGCATAAGGGACACTTTCCGGAATGTTTCAGACTCCGAAAAGGAATAGGTATGTGGTACGGTAAGTAAACCGACTCCAAAACAGTTCTAATGGCAATTTTCTTCCGTTTTGGAATATTTAGAAAAATAGAAAATTAGATGTAGTCCGGGAAGGACACGAGGGCTCCACGAGGGTGGAGGGCGCGCCCTACCCCCCTGGGCGCACCCCCTACCTCGTGGGCACCTCGTGTGCTCTCCAGATTCCATTTTCTTACATGTTACGTATTTTGGTCGGTAAAAATTCATTATATAACCTCCCGAAGGTTTTGACCACCGTATCACGCAAAAAATCTCTTGTTCTTGTCTCGAGCTATTTTCTGCCAGGGTTGCCAAAGCTAAGCATCATGTCGTCTCCCTCCTCCTCCAACAATGAGGGCAACGATGCTTGGCTAATGAAGATAGAGCTGAAGAGAGAAGAACCCATGGAGATCAACAAGGATGAAGGGGTCAAGAAGGCCACGGAGGACCAAGTTCCGGCAACAGAAGACATCCTTCAACTTGATCACAATCTTCGTACCCCAACTGAGATCGAAGCTTTCAAGATGATTGAGTTAGCTCGTATACAAAATAAGTATCTCACACATGAAAATATTTTGTTGAAGGAGCATATCATCGCACTCAAAGGCATTATCCGCAAGTTAGAAGACCTCCTACGCTCGATGTGCGACTATCCATCATCAACAACTCCACCTTCTACACCAACAAAGGAGACATAATCACATGGCTATGGGCACTCCCCTTGGCAACTGCCAAGCTTGGGGGAGTGCCCCGGTATCGTATCACCATCACTTTTATCTTTACCGTTTTTCTTAATTCGATCCTTTTGGTAATATCTTGATCTAGTAGAATAAAGTTTTAGTATGATCTAGTTGTGAGTTTTGCTTTATGATCCTTCTATGTAATTGAGTCCGTGAGCTATATATAATAAAGATTAGTGTTGAGTCAAGGGCTTGATTATTTTGCCATGATCTTGAGTGAATAAAAGAAAAGAGAAGGAAATAAAAAGAAACAAAGAGATCATATGGATCTTATGGAGAGTAATGGGCTCACATAGAAAGAGTATGATGATTAAAAGTTGTTGAGAGTTGACAAACATAGTTTTGGTCATCATTGCAATTAATAGGAAGTAATAAAGAAAGTGAGGTCTTCACATACAAATATACTATCCTGGACATCTTTTATGATTGTGAGCACTCATTAAAATATGACATGCTAAAGAGTTGACGTTGGACAAGGAAGACAACGTAATGGGTTATGTTTTCTTACATCTGAGATAAATTATATTGTCATGGATCATCCAACATGGTTGAGCTTGCATTTCCCCCTCATGCTAGCCAAATCCTTTGCACTAAGTAGAGATACTACTTGTGCTTCCAAACACCCTTAAACCAGTTTTACCATGAGAGTCCACCATATCTACCTATGGATTAAGTAAGATCCTTCAAGTAAGTTGTCATCGGTGCAAGCAATAAAAATTGCTCTCTAAATATGTATGATTGATTGGTGTGGAGGAAATAAGCTTTATACGATCGTGTGATATGGAAGAAATAAAAGCGACAGACTGCATAATAAAGGTCCATATCACAAGTGGCAATATAAAGTGACGTTCTTTCGCATTAAGATTTTGTGCATCCAACCATAAAAGCGCATGACAACCTCTGCTTCCCTCTGCGAAGGGCCTATCTTTTACCTTTATCTCCTACCTTACATAAGAGTCATGGTGATCTGCACCCTTCCTTTTTACATTTTATCTTTTGGCAAGCACAACATGTTGGAAAGATCCTGGTATATATGGATAATTGGATGTGAGTTTTCATGAACTATTATTGTTGACATTACCCTTGAGGTAAAACGCTGGGAGGCAAAATTATAAGCCCCTATCTTTCTCTGTGTCCGATTAAAACTCCATACCCATAAGTATTGCGTGAGTGTTAGCAATTGTGAAAGACTATATGATAGTTGAGTATGGGGACTTGCTGAAAAGCTCTTATATTGACTCTTTCCTATGTTATGATAAATTGCAATTGCTCCAATGACTGAGATTATAGTTTGTTAGTTTTCAATGAAGTTTATGATTCATACTTGAAATTGTGATTGAATTGTTACTCTAGCATAAGAGATCACATGACAGTAATTATATAAGTTGCTGTTCTAAGAATGATCATGATGCCCTCATGTCCGTATTTTATTTTTATCAACACCTTATCTCTAAACACGTGGACATATTTTTCGATTTCGGCTTTCGCTTGAGGACAAGCGAGGTCTAAGCTTGGGGGAGTTGATACGTCCATTTTGCATCATGCTTTTATATCGATATTTATTGCATTATGGGCTGTTATTACATATTATGTCACAATACTTATGCCTATTCTCTCTTAATTTACAAGGTTTACATAAAGAGGGAGAATGCCGGTAGCTGGGATTCTGGGCTAGAAAAGGAGCAAATATTAGAGACCTATTCTGCACAGCTCCAAAAGTCCTGAAACTTCACGGAAGACATTTTCAGAATATATAAAAAATACTGAGCGCAAGAAGTTCACCAGGGGGGCCACACCCTGCCCACGAGGTTGGGGGGCGCGCCCTACCCCCTGGGCATGCCCCCTACCTCGTGGGCCCCCTGGTGGCCCTTCGATGACCATCTTCTGCTATATGGATTCTTTCGATGAGGAAAAAAAATCATAATCCATCTTCCTGGACGAGACTCCGCCGCCACGAGGCGGAACCAATCTAGGGCTCTGACGGAGCTATTCTGCCAGGGAAACTTCCCTCCGGGAGGGGGAAATCATCGCCATCGTCATCACCAATGCTCCTCTCATCAGGAAGGGCAATCTCCATCAACATCTTCACCAGCACCATCTCCTCTCAAAACTCTAGTTCATCTCTTATATCCAATTCTAGTCTCCAAGTCCGGGATTGGTACCTGTGGGTTGCTAGTAGTGTTAATTACTCCTTGTAGTTGATGCTAGTTGGTTTATTTGGTGGAAGATCATATGTTCAGATCCTATATGCATATTAATACCCCTCTGATTATGAACATGAATATGCTTTGTGAGTAGTTACGTTTGTTCCTAAGGACATGGGAGAAGTCTTTCTATTAGTAGTCATGTGAATTTGGTATTCGTTCGATATTTTGATGAGATGTATGTTGTCTCGCCTCTAGTGGTGTTATGTGAACGTCGACTACATGACACTTCACCATTATTTGGGCCTAGAGGAAGGCATTGGGAAGTAATAAGTAGATGATGGGTTGCTAGAGTGACAGAAGCTTAAACCCTAGTTTATGCGTTGCTTCGTAAGGGGCTGATTTGGATCCATATGTTTCATGCTATGCTTAGGATTACCTTAATACTTTTGTTGTAGTTGCGGATGCTTGCAATACAGGTTAATCATAAGTGGGATGTTTGTCCAAGTAAGGGCAGCACCCAAGCACCGGTCCACCCACACACCAAATTATCAAAGTACTAAACGTGAATCATATGAACGTGATGAAAACTAGCTTGACGATATTCCCATGTGTCCCCGGGAGCACTTTTCTCTATATAAGAGTTTGTCCAGGTTTGTCCTTTGCTACAAAAAGGATTAGGCCACCTTGCTGCACTTTATTTACTTTTGTTACTTGTTACTCGTTACAAATTATCCTATCACAAAACTATCTGTTACCTGTTATTTCAGTGCTTGTAGAGAATACCTTGCTGAAAACCGCTTATCATTTCCTTCTGCTCCTCGTTGGGTTCGACACTCTTACTTATGGAAAGGACTACGATAGATCCCCTATACTTGTGGGTCATCAGGGTACTTGGTATGTCTTGACTTGTCATAGATCTCCCCAGCAACGGCACCAAAAATTCTTCCTGCTACTTCTTGAGCTTGCATTAGTTTTTCCCTTGAAGAGGAAAGGGTGATGCAAAAAAGTAGAGTAAGTATTTCCATCAGTTTTGAGAACCAAGGTATCAATCCAGTAGGAGACAACGCACAAGTCATCGAATACCTGCACAAACAATCAAACAACTTGCACCCAACGCGATAAAGGGGTTGTCAATCCCTTCACGGTTACTTGCAAAAGTGAGATCTAATAGAGACAAATAAACGGTAAAGTAAATATTTTTGGCATTTTTGGTTTATATATTAGAAAGTAAAGGATTGCAAAGGAAGTAAATCAGAAACTAAAATTATAGATCGGAAACTTATATGATGGAAAATAGACCTGAGGGACATACGTTTCACTAGAGGCTTCTCTCAAGATAGAAAATATTACGGTGGGTGAACAATTTACTGCCGAGCAATTGATAGAAAAGCGCAAAGTTATGATGATATCTAAGGCAATGATCATGAATATAGGCATCACATCCATGTCAAGTAGACTGAAACGATTGTTCATCTACTACTATTACTCCACACAGTGACCGCTATCCAGCTTGCATGTAGAGTATTAAGTTCATAAAGAACGGAGTAACGCATTAAGCAAGATGACATGATGTAGAGGAATTAACTCAAGCAATATGATGAAAACCCCATCTTTTTATCCTCGATGGCAACAATACAATACATGCCTTGCTGCCTCTACTGTCACTGGGAAAGGACACCGCAAGATTGAACCCAAAGCTAAGCACTTCTCCCATTGCAAGAAAAACCAATCTAGTTGGCCAAACCAAATCGATAGTTCGAAGAGACTTGCAAAGATGTCAAATCATGCATATAAGAATTTAGAGAAGATTCAAATAATATTCATAGATAAGCTGACCATAAATCCACAATTCCTCAGATCTCAGCAAACACACCGCAAAAAAGTATTACATCGAATAGATATCCAAGAACATCGAGGAGAACATGGTATTGAGAATCAAAAAGAGAGAAGAAGCCATCTAGCTACTAGCTATGGACCCATAGGTCTGTGGTAAAATACTCATGCTTCATCGGAAGGGCAATGGTGTTGATGTAGAAGCCCTCCGTGATCGAATCCTCCTCCGGCAGGATGCCAGAAAAGGCCCCTAGATGGGATCTCACGGGTACAGAAGGTTGCAGCGGTGGATAAGTGTTTTTGTGGCTCTCCCTGTTTCTTTTGGGATATATGAGAATATATAGGCGAAGAAACTAGGTTGGTGGAGTCATGAGGAGCCCACAAGGGTGGGGGCGCGCACTCTATCCTTATGGCCGCCTGATACGTCCATTTTGCATCATGTTTTCTTACTGTTATTTATGATGTTTTTATCCATAATAATGATTTTTGGAGTAATTCTAATGCCTTTTCTCTCATAATATGCAAGGTATACACAAAGAGGGAGAATTCCGGTAGCTGGAAATCTGGACCTAGAAAAGCATACACCAGGCCACCTATTCTAGACAACTCCAAACAAGCTGGAACTTCACAGAGATTTTTTATCAAATATATGATGAATATTGGAGCAAATAACTACCAGAGGGGGCCCACCAGGTGGGCACAACCCACCTGGGCGCGCCAGGGAGCCCAAGCGCGCCGTGGTGGGTTGTGCTCTCCCAGGCCCACCTCCGGTACCCATCTTCTGGTATATGCCATTTTGACCTAGAAAAAATAAGGAGAGGACTTTCGGGACAGAGCGCCGCCGTCTCGAGGTGGAACTTAGGCAGGAGCAGTTTTGCCCTCCGGCGAAGCGATTCCGCCGGGGGAACTTCCCTCCTGGAGGGTGATAACCCACAAGTATAGGGGATCGCAACAATTTTCGATAAGTAAGAGTGTCGAACCCAACGAGGAGCTAAAGGTAGAACAAATATTCCCTCAAGTTCTATCGACCACCGATACAACTCTACGCACGCTTGATGTTCGCTTTACCTAGAACAAGTATGAAACTAGAAGTACTTTGTAGGTGTTTTTGGATAGGTTTGCAAGATAAAAAATATTACATAAATAAATAGGGGTTGTTTAGATAAAGACACAACTAAGTTAGTTTTAGTAAAGAGCTTTTTGTTACGAGAAAGTTATTTGTCCCTAGGCAATCAATAACTAGACCGGTAATCATTATTGCAATTTTATTTGAGGGAGAGGCATAAGCTAACATACTTTCTCTACTTGGATCATATGCACTTATGATTGGAACTCTAGAAAGCATCCGCAACTACTAAAGATCATTAAGGTAAAACCCAACCATAGCATTAAAGTATCAAGTCCTCTTTATCCCATACGCAAACAACCTACTTACTCGGGTTTGTGCTTCTGTCACTCACGCCACCCACCATAAGCAAATCATGAACATATCACAAACCCTACAGCAGGAATCCCTCATGCTTGCGCGACACGGAGAGCACCATAGGACAGGACCAATAATAAAACATGCAACTCAAACCAATCACGATCATCAATTAACCCATAGGACAAAACAGATCTACTCAAACATCATAGGATAGCCATACATCATTGGGAAATAATATATAGCGTTGAGCACCATGTTTAAGTAGAGATTAAAGAGGGGAAAAGAGGGGTTACACCACTGCATAGAGGGGGGAAGAGTTGGTGATGATGGCGGTGAAGTTGTTGGTGAAGATTGCGGTGATGATGATGTCCCCCGGTGGCACTCCGGTGCCACCGGAAGTGAGGAGGAGAGAGCCCCCTCCTTCTTATTCTTCCTTGAACTTCTCCCTAGATGGGAGAAGGGTTTCCCCTCTGGTCCATGGCCTCCATGGCTTGGGAGGGGCGAGAGCCCCTCCGAGATTGGATCTGTCTCTCTGTCTCTCTCTGTTTCTGCGTTCTCAGATTCTGCCCTTTCACCGTTTCTTATATTCCTGGAGATCCGTAACTCCGATTGGGCTGAAATTTTAACACGATCTCTATCCAGAAATTAGCTTTCTTGCGGCGAAAGAAGGGCATCAACCGCCTTACAGGGTGGCCACGAGGGTCAAGGGCGCGCCCAGGGGGGTGGGGCGCGCCCCCCTGCCTCGTGCCTCCCTCGGGCACCGTCTTGCATGGATTTTTCTTCCCAAAAATCATATATATTCCAAAAAAATCCCCGTCAGTTTTTATCCCGTTTGGACTCCATTTGATATGGATATTCTGCGAAACAAAAAACATGCAACAAACTGGCATTGGATCAATATGTTAGTCCCAAAAATAGTATAAAAATTTGCCAAAAGTATATGAAAGTTGTAGAATATTGGCATGGAACAATAAAAAATTATAGATACGACGGAGACGTATCAGCATCCCCAAGCTTAATTCCTGCTCGTCCTCGAGTAGGTAAATGAAAAAAAAGATAATTTTTGATGTGGAATGCTACCTAGCATAATCTTGATCACATATCTAATCATGGCATGAATATTAAGATACGAGTTATTCAAAGCAATAGTCTATCATTTGACATAAAAACAATAATACTTCAAGCCTACTAATATAGCAATCATGTGTTTTCAAAATAAAAAGGCCAAAGAAAGTTATGCCTGCAAAATCATATAGTCTGGCTATGCTCCATCTTCACCACACAAAATATTCAAATCATGTACAACCCCGATGAGAAGCCGAGCAATTGGTTCATACTTTTTAACGCGCTTCAGCCTTTTCAACCCTCACGCAATACATGAGCGTGAGCCATGGACATAGCACTCTAGGTGGAATAGAATATGATGGTGGATGTTGTGTGGAGAAGACAAAAAGGGAGAAAGTCTCACATCGACGCAGTTAATCAACGGGCTATGGAGATGCCCATCAATTGTTGTCAATGTGAGGAGTAGGGATTGCCATGCAACGGATGCACTAGAGCTATAAGTATATGAAAGCTCAAACTAAAACTAAGTGGGTGTGCATCCAACTTGCTTGCTCATGAAGACCTAGGGCATTTGAGGAAGCCCATCGTTGGAATATACAAGCCAAGTTCTGTAATGAAAATTCCCACTAGTATATGAAAGCGATAACTCAAGAGACTCTCTATATGAAGAACATGGTGCTACTTTGAAGCACAAGTGTGGTAAAAGGATAGTAACATTGCCCCCTTTTCTATTTCTTTTTTTTCTTTTTTGCGGGCTTCTTTGGCCCCCTTTTTTTATTTAGGCTTCTTTGGCCTCTTTTTTTTGGGGGGGGGGGCAATGCTCTAATAATGATGATCATCACACTTTTATTTACTTACAACTCAATATTACAACTCGATACTAGAACATAGATATGACTCTACATGAATGCCTCCGACGGTGTACCGGGATGTGCAATGATCTAGCGTAGCGATGACATAAAAAACGGACAAGCCATGAAAACATCATGCTAGCTATCTTATGATCATGCAAAGCAATATGACAATGAATGCTCAAGTCATGTATATGATGATGATGGAAGTTGCATGGCAATATATCTCGGAATGGCTATGGAAATGCCATGATAGGTAGGTATGGTGGCTGTTTTGAGGAAGATATAAGGAGGTTTATGTGTGATAGAGCATATCGTATCACGGGGTTTGGATGCACCAGCGAAGTTTGCACCAACTCCACTACAAAAAAAGACACGTCCGTGACATTTTGGGTCGAACGAATTTTTTTTCTGTCATACATATGACACTTCTATGATGATAATTGTGACAAAACCCGGTATCATCATAGATGTGGTGGGCTCCTACTTCTATGGCAAAAAATCATGACAGAAAATGGGCTTTTCGTCCTGGACGGGCCGGAGACGCAGCTGCATGACATTCTTTGGGCCGTCCATGACGGAAAAAACCGTGGTAGAAGCGAGGGCGAGGAAAATTTTAGGGAATTCCCGGTTACTGTGGGAGGTCAGGGGCCGAGCGATGCGCGCTTCTCTCGTACACGTACGCGCGTGTGTGTGAGGCGTTGGCTCTAACTGAACCCGAGCAAGGCGTTGGGCTCTAACTGAACCCGAGCGATTGCACTGCAGGCTGCGCGTTACTGAACCCGAGCGATCGATCGATGGCTGTTAACTGAACCCGATCGAGCGATTCCTTCGCTAATGCTGCTAATTGAAGCCGATCGATGCTGCCTCTGGATGAATAGTGAGTGTTGCGGGGGGGGGGGGGGGGGGGTGGATGAACAGTTCCTGGTGGGGGTGGATGAACAGGACCCCGTGGTGTTGCCTCTGGATGAACAGGACCCCGATCGATCGAGCCGGTTGGGGCTGGTTGAACAGGACCCCGTGGAGGGCTGGATGAACAGGACCACCGCGTGGAGGGCAGGATGAACAGTAGACGGTGGAGGGCAGGATGAACAGTAGCCCGTGGAGGGGTGGTTGAACAGGAGCCCGTGGAGAGGGCTGGTTGAACAGTAGCCGGTGGAGTAGCGCACCGTGGAGGCTGGATGAACAGGAGCCCGTGGATGAACAGTCGCAGGTGGAGGCTGGAGGAGGTCGACGGTGGATGAACAATAGCTCGTGGAGGCTGGAGGGAGTCGACGGTGGAGATGAACAGTATCCCGTGGAGTCCCGTTTTGCGGTACGCCACACCCCTCCCGATGAACAGGACCCCCATTTCGACCGTAGCGCTCCAACACAAGTCCGTTTCGTTCGTTTTGCGGTACGCCACACCCCTCCCGATCAACAGGACCCCCGTTTCGACCGTAGGAGGTCCGTTTCCTCCGTTTTGCGGTACGCTAGACCCCTCCCGATCAACAGGATCCCGTTTCGAACATGGCCGGTCGAACACAAGGCCGTTTCCTCCGTTCCGCGGTACACCAGGGCCCGTTTCCATCGCATGTTCCGACCAAGCCCTCCCGATGAACACGACCACGCATTCCGTTCTGACCCAGCCGGTTGGCTCCCACGTGTTCCGTTGCCTCCCCATGAACAAGACGCATTCCGTTGCCTCCCCATGAACACGACGCATTCCGTTGCCTCCCCACGAACATGATGATGACACTGTTTCTCCGTTCCGACCCAGCCATGTACACGAGCCCTGGCCGTACGTATGCGCGAGTAGGCGTTCGAGACCCCGCCCGTATGTACACATACGTGGCCGTATTTTTTCTTGCACCCTGGCCGCTGTACGTACGCGTACATGCTACGTGCGTGCCTCTACTACGACATGTGCGCGTCTCTACATCGACCAGTATATATGTACGTACCCGTTCACGACCAGAATGACAACGCTACATACGCTTCGACCAGGTGGGTCCCGACTGTCAGGCACTTCCTTGCGTGCGAAGATGTAGCTGGTGTGTCCCAGCAGTTAGGGGCAAACGTTTTTTTTTGTGAAATACGGTGGCCCGTCCGGTGGGTCCCCGCTGTCAGGTGGAGGAATAATTATTTTGCGCGTAATAAGGAGGCACTTCCTTGCTGCGGCTGTGGACCCAGCTGTCAGCGTCTCCATGCACAGTACTCTTCTGATGGAAGTCGGTCGTTGACCACATTGACCACGCCGTGCCGAGAGCACCACGCCGGTGGACGACGGCAAGGCCTAGGAAGGGGACGACGCGGAGCCGGGGTAGACGCGGCAGTGGAAGCCCGCGCGGAGAGGAGTACGAGGGTTCACTGGTTCGACTGCGGTGTGAGGCTGCTGTCGCCGCAGGGCCTGGCCAGCGGTGGGAATAGTAGGGGGCGGTGAGGCCTCCGCAGAAGCACAGCCGGCCATGGGAGGCAGCAGCATGCGGGACGACTGGTGCTGCTTTGGGCGGCTGGAGCAAGAAGACCAGAGGTTGAAGAAGCACTACGGCCGTTGGCTGGACATCGTACGGTCACCGGAGCTAGAATCGTTCATATTGACTAAGTTGACAAAGCCCTTCGTCCCCGTCAACTTAGTAGGCCCACAAGTCAGCCTCCCACCAAGGTGGGTCCCAGCTAGCCGGGGGAGTATTCATTTTTTTTGTGCATAACAAGGAGGCACTTCCGATGGGTCCGAGCTGACAGCGAGGGGAACATTTTTTCGCAAAATACGGTGGCCCGTCCGGTGTGTCCCAACAGTCAGGGGGAAACGATTTTTTTGCAAAATACTGGTGGCCCGTCCGGTGGGTCCCCGCTGTCAGGTGGAGGAATAATTATTTTCCACGTAATAAGGAGGCACTTCCTTGCGGCTACCATGGACCCAGCTGTCAGACTCTCCATGTACAATACTCTTCCAATGGAAGTCGGTCGTTGACCACATTGACCACGCCGCGCCGAGAGCACCACGGTGGTGGACGACGGCGAGGCATAGGAAGGGGACGATGCAGAGCCAGGGAAGACGCGGCAGTGGATGCCCACGCGGAGAGGAGTACGAGCGTTCACCGGTTCGGCTGCGGTGTGAGGCTGCCGTCACCGCAGAATAACAGGGGGTGTGGGTGAGTAGAGGGATGCCCTGGCCAGCGGTGGGAGTAGTAGGGGGCGCTGAGGCCTGCGCGGCAGCACAGCCGGCCATGGGAGGCGGGAGTAGGCGGTCCCGCCGGCGCTGCTTTGGCGGCTGGAGCAAGAAGATAAGAGATTGAAGAAACACGACGGCAGTTGGATTGACATCCAACGGTTACGTCTGCTAGAATCGTTTGTTGACGTATATAATAACTAAAAAAATCTTGCATATGCGTCAACTAAACAGGCCCACAAGTCAGACCACTCCCTCTTTTTTTAATAATTTATATATAGCTCATGGCAACTTCTTATGCAATTTATTGCAGTCATTTTTTTGGTTGGCCAGGGCCAATTTCGCATATTTCTGTGGGTTCCAAACTATTTTTAATACCGAAATGTCCAGCCAGATTTAAAGTACTTTGAAGATATATTTAAATTAGGTTAATGCCGAGCGAAATAGGAATCTAAAAATGTAATAAAATTCAGAAATTATAAAGTAATTGCCAGTTTTCCATTTGTTTTTATATTTACAACCCATTTCATATTACTTTCAAGATTTGCAGGCGTCTTGAAAGAGTTGCAGCCCATCAGGGCGTAGAAAAATAAGTAGGCCTGGATTGGGTATTCTTCAGAAAAAATAAACCAGGCTCATTTTCACAAAGAAAAAATAGCTGGGCTGGTCACATGGTGAACATAAAATATAAGCCTGGGCTAGACGGGCCACAACCCAGTTCAAACTCTGCTCCGTCTCAACAATACCAAACAAAAAAATACTGCTCAAGTAGCTACGTCCTAGGTGTCAGCCGATCTTGTGTTGTTCTCTTGTCTGTTGACTATATACGCTCACAATGTCGTGGGTCCTAGATGTCAGGAAAACACTAGGAGGAAGCATTTTATTTTTCCATACGCTGATGTGGTGGGCCTCTACTGTCATCCTCTCCACGTACTTCTGCCGATTCCTGTTGTTTGTTGACCATGTTGACAACGCGAGAGGGCGGCGCCGCGGCAAGCGCACCAAAGCGCGTGGAGGACGTCGGTGTTAACGATTTAGGAGACGGTGGGGCGGTGATGCGTGCGCTGAGGCGCAGCCAGCCGTGGGAGGCGGAAGCAGGCGGCCCCGCCAACGCTGGTTTGGTTTTGGCGGCTGGAGGAAGACATGACTGAAGAAACACGACAGACTATAAAAGCAGCAACAGTACTTAACAACCTTAACTGAAACCAGCAGGGGCACTTAACAACCAAAGCTGAAAGCAGTATGAGTACTTATACAGGTTCAACCGTACAAAGCACGCCTCGGATAGTGCTACTTTGCCTACAGTTAACCAAGGGTGAGGCCGCCAAGCCCCAGGACAAGGCCCAGGCGCCACCCCGCGCATCCACAACCTTCTGAAAGTGGCTTCATCTCGCAACATGGTCAATAAATAGGATATTCGCTTTAGAGCCATGGAAAAGCATGGACATAATCTTATGTCCTATTCTCCAAGATGGACGGGCCTTCATTATTTGAGACCACCCATGAATAAGTATCTTTTCACCTCCAAGGGGAATTGAGTAGGTCAACATAAACATCATGTTGTGACCAAGCACAAGTCTGACCTGACCATGGTCAGGCATCTGTATAGGAACACTAGAACTCGGTAGTTCCTGTTTCAAGAAGATCACAGTTGTAAAACTGTGTATAAGCAATAGTTTATGAACAACATATATAACAGAAAACAACTCGTACCATAAGTTTCTCGACACAGTTGGACCTGTTCAACGAGTGCAGCAGTGGCACACATATCCCACGTGGCCTTCCACCATTGAAACGCCCCACAAGGACCACAAGACGATCAATAAAGTGTAGGAACTTGTGGATGTCGATCCAGTCAACTTCAGTGCCATTAGTAACAACCGAGTTATTACAGAGTAACAAACGAGCAGACTGCTTAACTCTGAAAAAACCTACACGTGCCACCAATTATAAGAAAATATTAGTTAGAAGTAGCATCTTCGTGAGAGATTCGTTGCTACTTCTAAAGTTAAATTGTGATTAGTTAGACAGAATAGGTGGATTAAGAATTAATCGAGGCAACAAGCAAGAACCAGATACAAAACTAACATGGATGAACAATTGGAATGACATCGGGGTGGAAGATCACAGTGAAGATGAGACCAGGTTCTGTTATTTCCATCAACTTTCGTGCGCCAACTTTCAGTCCGTAACACTTGAGAAAGTTTATCCAAGTTCGGCCATAAAAAAGCAGCGATCTTCTTGGTTCATGAACCCAACTCGAAACTTATATCCATGGCTTGTCTTCACCGTGACCATTAAACTAATGTATTTAGTTATGGCAAGGCCGAGCATATTGAGTACATGTGTTCTGGCAGAGCAAATAATACACTGCAGGAAAAATAATATGAGAACACAACATGTTCAAAAAACCCCCACCCTCCCGGATAGAAAAGAGGATTCTAGGAACATACTGTGCGTGTTTCAAAATGCTGTGTTAGGATGAGAAGGAACAAGTGTGGCGTCTCGCCGAGGGCGCAGAAACCTGTAGGGTACTCGCACTTTGGGCACTACAAATGAAACACACTAGATTCAGTAGGAAGAAAAATGCATCAACGGCAGCAGCTGCCATCCTAGGATTACCTGCAACCAAGGGACTTGGGTTTATCAGGGATGGATGAAGAATTCGTACCTGGTTCTCCATGAGAAAACCCTATGCAATCGCCGAGAGGGGGTTTTCTCTAAACAAGCAGATGAGGGAGAAGGTGATTCAGGCCCAGTGAAATATTGCCGCTTCGTCCGTCCAGCTTACTGCTAAAGTTGGAAAGGGGGGGTTGTGATTTGACGGCTCATTGGGCATTACTACGGCGCTACGACCGGGTTGTGTCTACCGTGAAGTTGTGCACTCTAATTTGTGCATATGGCATGTGGACCCCATTGCCGGTTGCCCCACATATCAGTGAAAGGAAGTAGAAAGACAGGAGTAACTAGTTACACATAAATATATATTTTGACAGAGAGATACTCCCTCTGTAAATAAATATACAAATCTTTTATATCACATGCTCACCTTGCCGAGAAATATACTCCCTCTACAATGCACGGGCATTATGGGGGTTCAGCTAAGAATATAATACTCAATTTTTTTTGAGGGATAAAAGCTGCTTTATTGAAGATTAATAGTCATAGGTATACAAATAATTTCGGGGGTTCCTGTGAGCCAAAGATGGCATCCACAGGGCAAAGAAGTAGCAGCTTTAGTGAGCACATGCGCTTCAACATTACACTTGCGTTTTTCATGTATGATCTCCATGGTTTGGAACATATTCTTCTTCATCTTGATCTCGTCCATAATAACTTTGCTGGGCCCCAAGTATGCCTCTCCGATATGCTTGACTATTGCTAAACAATCGGTGCTAATCTGAACTTGTTGCAGGTTTAAGTCAAGAGCCAGAGATAGCCCCTCGCAACATGCCATTGCCTCTAGGATCTCTGGATCAGTAACCCTTTCGCACACCAGTGCCGATGCTCCAAGGAAGAAGCCTGTATGATCCTGGCTCACAACTGCCTGGGCTCCCCTTTCACCATTGCGAGATAACACAGCATCAACATTCATCTTCGCCCAATCCACAGCAGGAGGAGGACACCACTTCTGCACTGAGCTAGTGCTTCTCGAAACCAGGTTCTAGACTTTGGGCCACAGGCCGTCCCTGCATGTTTGGGGGCCCATGTGTTCTACCTCAGCGCTTTTCATATTGCAAGCGATCGGTATGACGCTGGTTTTAGATGCTGTCGCAAGGCGAATACACAAAATTGAATAAAGCACGGCAGCTGTTGGAATGAAATCGAACAACAGTTCCTAACCAACAATCAGAGTTGCAATTCTATCAACGATATACCATGTGATAAATAATACTATCGTACTACTTATACACACAGGACACTTGTTTCACCATGCCAGATTATTACATCAAAATCTCTCGGAGGATAGATCAGTTAGGCAGTTGCGTGCTGCTACTGAAGAATTTCAAAGTTGATTTGGACCAGCTCTCCTTGCCGGGAAAGTTCGATTTTGACATCATCCCCTACCGCAAGATATGATTTAGATTTGAGCCTTGACCATCCTTTAGCATCAATCATCATGCGACCATCCTTTGTACTTACGATATATTGAGTAGGTTTATTCACACCAAGGCTGCGCATGGTAAGAGAAACTTGGCCGCGGTCGCCCGGATTGTCGAACGACTCCCTCGTTGCTCTAGGAATTCTCTGTTTGCAAACAAGAAGACATACCCAAACAGTTAGATCAACACAGTGAATCATGTGAAACAACATGGAAAGAAAAAAGAACGAAGCACTTGGGCGGCCAATGCTTACCAAGAAGGTGGACATGTCGGTTTTTGTAAGGACTTTGGTATATGAAGTGCAAACTGCAGCCTAGTCTGTTGTCGGTGCAACTGCACGGGCCAGAGCAGATGCAAGTGCAAGTGTTGGTGCAGGTGTCGAAGCCGCTGCTGCTGCCGGAGATGGTGCTCCTTGTAGAGCTGGTGCCGGTGTCGGAGCAGGTGCCGGTGTCGATGCCCGATCCTCCGGTAGATCAGACTGATCCGCTGACGCGGTCGGTGCCCAATCCTCAGCTGGATCAGACTGAGCTGCTGCCGCTGTCAGTGCTAGAGCAACTGTCGGTGCTCGATCTGTGCGAGACAACGGCGATCGTGTCTGGTCTACTATGATCAGCTTTCTAACTTGACTAGGATCCGTGACCGTGATCTAGTTTTTTTCTTCATTTCTTTTAAGCGCGAGAAGGACTAATTGTGGCGTTTTTGTTAAACCAAACTGCAGTTCATCATTGGGATTCAACTTGTACTCAGACAACAGACTGATCCAATTTTTTCCATTAATATAAGTGATGGACAGTGCCTTCGTTACTGACACGACATAAGAAGTGAAACCTGCAAAAATAGCCATCGTAGAGCAAACCAAACGGTTTATTCTGTGATGAATGTCACATGGCAAAACCTGCATCGTAAAATTGCAGGAAAAGAAAGAAAACATGACATTAAATCAATAAGATTTAGACAGTAAATCAATAAGATTTACTTGATGTGACACGAGTGAATCCTTACCAGGAAATCACTATGTGGAAGTACTAAAGAGAAGATTGATCGTCCAACTACGCGTGGTATGCAGGGGCCCCGCCTACTCCCACAAGCAGGACAGTCCAAAGGTCGTGACAAATCGTATGGACCAAACATCCATGGGGCTGGAAATCCTGGTGGGTGCGATAAACCCTGCAATGCATACAGATATTGGAGTGTAACCATAATTGATAGACCATCCTCACAAAAAAATATGATATGGATACTTCAAAATATACAGACTGAATTGAGTGGACAGACATTAACATAGACCGTTCTCAGGACTGACCACACACCAAAAGCGGCAGTACTAATAAACAATACAGGGTTCACAAACACAAATCAAGTACTGAAGAATAGTACTTACTACAGACAAGCAAAGT